>NC_056733.1:1828688774-1828768774 GCF_019279795.1 Protopterus annectens | reverse complement strand
GGCTGAAATGGCAGAGGCATGGATCTTAATTTATGAAAAGGATAGGCCTCTGTCCAGTATCTCAGTTAAGTATTGTAAAATCTGAGGAATGTTTGCAACAAACGTGTCAATTCCTTGTGCCTGGTTCCAAGCACAGAATCTCTTCCATTTTTCTGCATAAGATTTTCTGTCACTGCGCCTCCTGGCCTCCAAAATAACATCCATCACAGCTTTGGAGAGAGGAGTGTTCTGAATGGCTACATTATCCGCCATGCTGCCAGATTTAAGGTCCTGAGTTGGCTGTGCAGGATCTGATTGTTTTGTTGGGTCAGTAAGTGAGGAATTTGAGGCAATGTCCAGGCTGGACCTTGGAACACATTTTTTAGGATTGGGTACCAGTGCTGGCATGGCCAGTATCATTTTTGGCTTCTCTTGTCTGACCGTTAGGAGTACATTGGGGAGGAGAGGCAGTGGAGGAAAGGCATATACTGTTTTTTCAGCTGAAGGATAGGGCGTCCACTTTCCATGCTTGCTTGTGATAAATCCTTGTGCAGAATCTCTGTAGTTGGCAGTTGTGAGGGGAGGCAAATAGATCTATGTCTGGGCATCCTCATTTCCTTGTTATGCTGAAGACTTGTGGATCCAGTTTCCACTCGTGGGGATCCATGAGGTTTCTGCTTAGTTCTTCTGCCAGAGTATTTATCTTTCCTGGCAGGAATTGTGCTTGCAGGTAAACTTGATAAGTCAATGTTGTGTCCCACAAAGTCATGGCTTGTTTGCAGAGGGGGTAGGAATGTGTGCCTCCCTGCTTGTTTATATACCACATGACTGTAATATTGTCCATCTTTATCAGTAGTTGTCCTGGATTAAGTAGATCCTTGAAAGCTGACAGGGTATTTTGAACAGCTAGCATCTCTTTTTGATTGATATGAAGATGCATCTGGCTTGCGGGCCATGTGCCCTGAATACATTTTTCTGCCATGTGGGCCCCCCAGGCATAATCCGATGCATCCGTTGTTAGTGTCTGCCTGGCTGTGGGTAAAGTGAATGGCTGTCCCTTGTTGTGGTGACAGGCCTGTGCCCACCATCGAAACTCCTGTTGCAGGCAGGGAATGAGGGTAATTAATATTTCCAGGCTGTCACAATGTTGAGTCCAAACACTTTTTAGATACCATTGTAGTTTCCTCATATGCAGTCTAGCATATGGAATTAGCAGAATGCAGGATGCCATGAAGCCCAAAGCCTGCAGAATTTTTCTTGCAGATAACTGGGTCTTTGTTGCCAACATTTTGAAGTAAGAAGTCAGTTGCCTTTGTTTGTCTGGCATGAGATAAGCCATCTGGGCAGTTGTATTTAAGCTTGCACCCAGGAATATTATCTCTTGAGAGGGTACTAGTTTTGATTTATTTTCGTTTACTGTGTACCTTAGGCAAATTAGTAATCTTTTTACAAATGCCAGATGCTTTAGTAGAATGTCCTTGTTCTCTGCTTGAATAAGGCAGTTGTCCAAGTAAGGATATAGTTGAATTCCTCTTTGTCTGCAAAATGCAATTACTGGTGCCAGGCATTTTGTGAAGACCCTGGGCGCAGTAGATAAGCCAAAGGGCAGTGCAGAGAATTGGTAGTGCATTGAGCCAGCTATGAATCTGAGGTATCTTCTGCAAGATTGTCTGATTGGGACATGCAGGTATGCCTCTTTTAGGTCCAAAGTTACAAGCCAAGCCTTCTTGCCCAGCATGGGCAGAAGCTGCTGCAGAGTCAACATTTTGAATTTTGGAATGTCCAGAAATGTGTTTAGAATAGACAGGTCCAGTATTGATCTCCAGGCTTTGTCATTTCTGTGTACCAAGAAAAGTCTCAAGTAAAATCCTTGTCCCTGCTCTTGCTGTGGTACTCGCTGAATGGCCCTCATGTCCATGAGGGATGAAACTTGCTTTTGTGCCTCTGCCCATTGATTGTGTGGCAGGTCTGGCATACCTTTTGCCCTTGGCAGGGTGTGAAAGTGGAACCTGTAGCCCTGAGACACTATATTCAAGACCCATTTGTCCTGGGTGATCATGTGCCAATTTTGTGAAAAAAGTGCTAGGTTTCCCCCTAAGGAGGCTGCCAAAAGATAAGTGCTTGGTGCTGGCAGAGGAAAGTCATTGGGACTGTTTCCTGTATGGCTGTGATTTTTCTTATCCGCTTTTGGAGGTAGAAGCACACCATTGTTTAGGCCTGTATGAGCCTTGGGGCTGGGATCTGCCTCTGGGGCATCTGTATCTGCCTCTTTGTGGCCTGTCTGACAATGGAAAGGACAAGTTCTTTGTGGGCCAGTTCCTGTTAAATCTGGGTGGCTGCATCTGTAAGAAATCCTTAACTGTCTGCATAGATTTTGCTTTGTCCTCCATTTTCTTCAACACCTCCTCTGCTTTAACACCAAAGTATCATGCTGTAATGGAGCATCTAATAATTTTGCTTTAACATGATCAGGCAGATTCTGTTCCTTTAACCAAGCATGCCTTCTAATGACAGAACCCGTAACAGCGGCCCTGCAAGAGGCCTCCAGAGAGTCAAAACCACATTGCAAAGTATGCCTTCCCACTTGTTCAGCTGCATGCAATAAATCCTGCATTTCCTTGTTTTCTGCACATTCAGAATTTGTTAATATTTTCTGTTTAAGCAGTGACATTAAGCATTGCTGATATTTAAGCATATGAAATTGACAATTTAAAGCCCTCTCAGCCAAGGTAGCAGAAGTGTAAACCTTTTTCCCCCATCTGTCCAGTGCCCTTGAATCCCTATCAGAGGGGATAGGATTTTTTGCAGTGGAAGCCTTGACCCCTTGGGACCCTGAGAAATAGTTTCTGGGTCAGCAGCAGGGGTTTTATAAAGAAATGTATGTGAATCTAGAACTCTGTAGTATCTGTCTGGCTTAACAGGTGCAGGGGGTAAAGAGACAGGAGACAGGCCGGACTCTGAAAATACATCATCTACAATGTCTAAAACAGGGGGGATAGCAAGAGGCCTGTGCTGAGGTAGTAAAGGAAAGTCTCTGAGCCTTTTCTTAGATTCTGAGTAGTCTTGGCTCTCCCAGTGGAAGTGCTCCCTCATGGTATGCAGGGTTTCCCCAAAAGAATAATCCTCAGGAGGAAAGGCTGAAGGGATAGCTTCTTCAGCAGCAGAATCCTCATAGGGAGGAAGAGAGTATTCCTGTTCAGAAGAGGAGTCAGAGGAAATGGAAACCTGATCTGAAGATTCATATTCTGTCTCTTGCCTAGGCCTCTTATCAGGAGGGGGATGGGAACCCCTGATCAAAGTAATTAGGTCTTCGGCCACTTTGAGCATCTGTTTTTTAGGCATGGAGGCTGTCCATGGGCTTGCTGCACTTGTTTCTTTATCTTTAGTGGTGCTTTAGTCTTTGCCTTTGAAGCTGTAGTCGGTTTTACATATAACTGTGTAGGCCTGAAAACACCCTCAGAAACCGATGCCTACTCAGCGGCTCCGGACCCATCTGAGGGAATATTTTCCAAGTGTCCAATACCTTGAGTTTCCAGCGGCCTAGTCTGCTCCACACGGGAGTTGGAAGCGGCCTGCAGCTCTGAGGTAGCCGGAGTCAGAGGCTGCGAAAGCACCTCACTGAGAACCGGCGAACCGGCGACTGGCTTAGAAGAAGCCTTGTCATCAGTTTTGGACCTCAGATGCCTGTCCTTTTCCTTTTCCTTGCATTTCTTGTGAATTGCAGTAGTCGGATGGCTATCCGATGACATTGTTTAATTAAATCTTCGGCCAAAGTAATGAAATGCAAAATCGTACCGACGCTTAATAGTGCGTTGGTTAAATCTAGCACAAAACCTGCAATTAGCAACGTCGTGATCAGGGCCTAGACAAGGAATACAATAAGAATGAAAGTTCTTATGAGGTATTTGCTTCCCACAAGAAATACAATTATTAACTTTTTCTGACATCAGTCTGGAGCAAGAAAAAAGTTTCCCCAACGGGGTACTTAGCTTCAAATAAAGACTTCGGATCTGAAATTTGAACACGAAAATCTCAGGAGTCAGCCGACCGGCACTTGCGAACTGCTTCTGCTTCAGGCACCACACGGCAAGAAAGACTGGAGAAAATGGCGTTGGCTGCATCTTTTATACCCCTGGCGCACTGATGTCAGGGAAAAGGTGACAGCAACTGATGCCGGACCAAGACTTTGGAATTCAGTCCGACTGCGGGTAGCCTGCCAGCAGGATAACCCAAGAGTAATGACTGCAACAGTGAAACACAATGAACATCCCCTTCCGGACCTAGGAGGTTTCAGTTAGAACAGTTTCAGACCTACACCAACATTACACTTCATCGGATTTTTTAAATAGAAGTGTTATGTGTTACAATACCAAGAACAGCTCACAGAGCTAAAATATCTACAGCAGTACCTAACTTGGTTCAGAATATACCATGAAAGAGAAACTTTCTTCGGGGTGAGGGGGCTTTTCAAAAATGTAGAGGATATCGGCACACACAAACATGGCCCACAGCATACACAGCAAAACAAGGGCATATAAACATGATAATTGCTGATAAGAGAACGTCGCAATTGCAGTCCAACTCACTCTAACCTTTAAAACAGCTGCATGAAACACTAACGTGCAGCAGAAAAAATATATATATAAAAGAGCACAGCACACACAGACGCCGAAATGAGCATTAATAATTAATAACTTTTAGTTATGTACTCACCATAACTTCAGATGTTTGGGATCCATCTCGCCTACATTCTGACTGATGGGTTCGGAGCCGATCCCTCGGCTCCGACTCGGCACGCTTATGCCAAAGAGCGAAGTCTCTTATTGGCTGAGCTTACTATATCCCAGGATGCACCACTACCAGTCCCCCAGATCTAGTTTGTCCACATACATGCACACATGCACGCCCTGCTTATATAACATCGTCAGATGAAACAAGATAAAACAGTAGAACTCAAAACCGTTCAATCTCTTCTGATCTCCAAGGCAGGGGGAAGGAGGGTGGGTATTAGGAATGTAGGTAGATGGATCCCAAACATCTGAAGTTATGGTGAGTACATAACTAAAAGATGTTATGTGATCCTATCTCGCCTACATTCTGACTGATGGGACAGCGTCCTAGCACCTGAATCCTGGGTGGCTCACTGGAAAACACCCCTGAGTACCGTGGAACCAAATGATGCTCGTCCTTTAGATGCCACATCCAATTTGTAGTGGGAAATGAAAGTGTGGATTGGACCAAGTAGCCGCAGCACAAATCTCCGATATAGCGAGCTTGGAATGAAAAGCTATAGAAGTAGCCATAGCTCTGGTAGAGTGAGCTTTGATAGATGTTGTAAGTTGCTTATTCAAGAAGAATAAGCCTGAGTTATGCAATCTCTAATCCATTTGGAAATAGTAGCTTTTGTGATGGTTTTACCCAATTTATTATCTGAGAAGGACACAAACAACTGGTCTGACTTACGAAGTTGCTGAGTCCTGTCTAAATAGAAGCGTAATTGCCTGTGAACATCCAATTTATGGAGAGTGTATTCTGCTTCATTGGAGAAATTTGGGAAGAAAACTGGTAGCTCTAGAGACTGTTGGAGACAAAGATTAGAACAGACCTTTGGGACAAAGGATGGATTAGGCCTAAGAGATACTCTGTCCTTGTGGAAAATCAAGTACGGTGGTTTAATGGACAGGGCTTGAAGCTCTGAAACTCTTCTTGCAGAAGTAATTGCAACTAAGAAGGCAGTTTTCCAAGACAGATATTTTAACTCACATGTAGCAGCCGGTTCGAAAGGGGAAGATGTCAATGCACGAAGCACTAAATCTAGATCCCACGGAGGCGCAGGATGAAAAACTGGGGGTCTCAACAGACCCGCACCTTTAATGAAAGTTTTGCATAATCTGCTGCTCATCAATGGAGGATCCATGGACTCATGAAATTTAGAGATTGCCGCTAGTTGGACTTTAATAGTAGAGACAGAAGATCCTTGATTAAATAGGGATGTTAAAAATTTCAAAACCTCTGGGATAGGAGCAGTGATAGGGTCTAAGCCCCTGAGTTGAGCCCAGATAGCAAACCTCTTCCACTTACTGAGGTACAATTTCTTAGTGGTGGGTTTGTGGGCCGAAGATAAAATGTGAATAACTTCCGGGTCTAATGTGTGACTCCTGACTAAAGTCGGAAGTGGAGGAGCCAAGCTGTCAACTTCAAAGATCGAAGGGACTGATGCTGTTGTCCCGACTGATGAATTAGCAGGTCCGGAATTAGGTCTAAAGTCCACGGATCGTCCACCGCATGTTTCTTCAGGTAAGGAAACCATACCTGACGAGGCCAGTATGGGGCAATCAGTATCATTGCGGACCCCAATTGAGAAGCTTTTGGAATGACTTTGGAGAAGTGGGATCGGAGGAAAGGCATAAAGTAGCCCTGTTGGCCAAGGTTGTGCTAGAGCATCCATAGCTGGTACTCCCTGATGTGGAGTCAAGGAGAAGAACCCTTTGCACTTGGTGTTTAGTGGAGTTGCAAATAGGTCACAGCACGGCGTCCCCATCTCCGAAAAACCTGATCTGCTACTGTTTTGTTTAGGGACCACTCGTGAGGAGAGAGAATTGTCCTGCTTAATCTGTCTGCCAGTATATTTGATTTCCCCGGAATGTGGGTCGCTACCAAGAAACGGCTGGTAGCTACCGCCCATTCCCACACCCTCATGGCCTCTCTGCAAAGGGGGTAAGATCTGGTCCCTCCTTGCTTGTTTAGGTACCAGACCACCGACATGTTGTCTGTGTGGATGGCGATTATGCCCTGAGGGAGAAACCTGTGTAAGGCCTGTAGGGAAAGAAGTACCGCCCTCATCTCCAATACATTGATGTGGAGAAGAGTTTCGTCTGGAAGCCAGGATCCCTGAACTAACCTGCCCAGACAATGCCCCCCCCCACCCTGTCTGGGAGGCATCTGTCGTCAGGGTGACCACTGGAGAGGGAAGAACAAAAGGACTTCCTTGATTTAGATTGGATGTCTGAAGCCACCAGCAAAGGTCCCATTTGCATGTTTCTGTAATCATGATGGGATGATTGAGGGGAAGGTCCTGAAAGGACCATTGAGTCGACAATAGCCACTGAAGAATCCTCATGTGCAATCTTGCCAGAGGAACTAAAAGAACCGTGGCAGACATTGAACCTAAAACTTGTAGAACCATCCTGGCTGGGGCTTTGGATCTTGAAATCAGAGCTTGAACTTGGCCCTGTAAAGTTTGGATCCTTTCGCAGGAAGAAAACGCCGCATCAATTTTGAGTCTATCTCTGCTCCTATGAACCTTATGCGCTGAGAGGGCAGCAAGACAGACTTTGACCAATTGAATGTAATCCCCAGGGTAGCACCCAGGAGATGGTGGCTTTAAGGTTGTCCATTAGTAGATGCCTGGTGGTGGCAGTCAGGAGCCAGTCGTCCAGATAGGGAAACACTTGGAATCCAAGACTCCTCAGGTGAGCCGTCACTACTGCCAAACACTTGGTGAACACCCTGGGGCTGTGGTGAGACCAAAGGGCAGTGCACAAAATTGGTAATGACTGACTCCCAGGCTGAAGCGCAGATACCTCCTGGACGCCTGATGTATCGGTATGTGATAATAGGCGTCCTTGAGGTCTATGGAGCACATCCAAACATCCTTCTCCAACAATGGGAGAATGGATTGTAACGTGACCATTCGAATTTGGATTTCGTGACGGATTGGTTCAGTCTGCTGAGATCCAATATTGGTCTCAGGTCCCCTGTCTTTTGGCACTAAAAGAACCTGGAGTAATTTCGATCCGATCTGGTCTGTGGGGACCGTTGGATGACTCCTTTCTAGCAGCTTTAAAGCTTGTGCGGCTGCCATTTCCCTTTGACTGGGTGGTGGGTCCGGGATTTTTTTGGACGGTGGAGGTGAGTATGTGAATGGGATGGTGTAACCTCCGGCAATGATCCGGCACCCATCTGTCCTGAGTGATTGACTCCCAGGCTTTTAGGTGCTTGGCAAAATGACACCCGACTGGCTCCGGAGCAGCACAGCCGGGCAATCCCTCATGATGTGTGGGAGGCTGAAGAGCCACGAAAGGACTCGGTCTCCAGAATTGCGGGGCCCTCTGCCGCCTCTGGGACGGCGTCTCCCAGAAAAATTTCCCGTCCTCTGCCTCTGGAAGGGGAATCTTCCTGCTGTTGGGGGAAAAACTTACGAGATTTATGGAACCACATCTTCCCCCCTCCTTTAGCCTTGGGGTAAGGCCGAAGGGAGTGGAATAACGGGCACCTACGGCAGATAAAGTTTTTCCCTCTTGCTCACAGCGGTAAGGGTGTCTTTAACCTTAGGTCCAAACAAAGAGGACCCATCAAAGGGAGCGTCGAAGGAAGACTTGAAGGCCTCCAGAACTGACACAAGCGGAGCCAGGCTTGTCTCCGTAGAGCCACGCCTGTGCCTGCCGCTCTACCCGCCTTCGGCCGCATAGGAAATGAGCCTCATGGACGAGTTAGAAATTGACGTAAGGATAGCCAACTGAGAGCTAACCGACTGGGCTAGCTGCTCAGGTAGGTTACCGAGAGGAATCTGACAACTCCTTGACCAGATCCCTCTGAAGCCTGGTAAAATGTGCCAAATAATTCAGAGACCTTAAAGTAAAGGCCGCTGAAGTCAGGGTGCGCTTCCGTACCTGTCCATGCTCCTAGACTCCTTATTAGGAGGATGGACGGACGTTGAAGCCTCTGCCACGTCCTGTTGTGTAGCAGATGCCACCACCATGGCATCTACAGCCACGCCTTTAGTGAGGAACTCCTTCGGGTGGGGCAGACAAAAATTTATTAGGACGAGAAGGGACTGGTTCCACGGTATCTGGATGTTCACGCCCTCCGACAAACTAAATCCAGAAGCTCGTCGAAGGGCGGAGACACCCAGGAGGCGGAGGGCTGAGCACCAAAGGCCTTGAGGAGCACTGACTCATCAGCAGAGGGGGTTTGGATATCCAGCCTCGTTGTTTGAGGATCTCTAAGATGTCTGCAAATGAGACATCATCCGAGGACGACTTCGGGACCCCTCTGCATCATCAAGATCAGTGTCCGATGTAATAGACTCGGGGAGTCCACGTGCTTCCTCTTGCACGATCTCTTCCTTGGGGTTCCTCCAAGACAACTCCGAAGAACCCTCAGGAGGAGGGAACCCCAATGGGGTAACCTCAGGCCCAGGGGCTCCGCTGCCTACGGACAGGGAACTGCCAAAGACCCAGTCTCCACGCCCAGGAAGGTGCCGGTAAAGCCGGAGAGATGGCCGAAGTAGTCTTGGCCAAGGCACTCCTCATGGCTCTGAAGGCCGGTCCCCCAGAATCCTGGGATTGTCCGGTTCCCGGAGCCATGATAGCCGACGGAAGTCCCGCAGCAAGCACCGAGAGGGAGGCTCGAACCGAAAGCATAGGTCCCAAACATCACCCCGGTCCAGCCAAGAAGTCCGTGTACCAAACTCAGACCAAGGCCGGGTTGGAGTAAGGGTCGGAGCCGACCCTAAGATCTCCACCGGCTCCAACAGCACCTGCTCCGACGGAGCGAAGCAGTCGGAGGAGGAATGGCAATGGGTGGGCCTGGGCTATCGGCTCAAGCCAACTGGGTCGGAACCGAAACAAATTTTGGAAGACTGGGGACTGGAACAGTCTTTGGAGCACCCTGTCTATATCTGAATCCGACATCCTCGAAGACCGAGAGGAAACTGAACGGGTTCGAGATGGCCTCTCCAACGGCCCCAAAGGGCTAGGGGACCGGCTCCAAGGCGACTCGATGACTATCGGCGCCGAAGGAATACACACTAGATTCCATCGGTGCCGAGGTGGACTTCGCCGAGGAGGAAGTGTCTGAGCGGAACCCTTGTCGGCTCCGAGACCAGTGGAGCCGACGAAGGTGACCCGCCTCTCGATGCCCCAGCCATCGGCTCCGAAGCCAGAGGAGTCGAGACTGGTGGCATCGAGGCAGACTGTTCGCCCTCGGCCAAGTCCTTGGAGCCAAAGGAGAAGCCTGCCTATGTCTTTTGGCGGTCGGATCCGACGGACTGGTCGGAACCGACGCCCTTTTCTTTTTAGCCGGAGAAGGAGAGGATGCCAAGGCTTCTTCAAAAGAAGGTTTTATTAACCCCTTAAGAATCAGTTTATTTTTCCTCTCCTGGAGGACCCTTGAGGAAAAAGCGTGACACACGCTGCATGACTCCTGTAAGTGTTTTGCACCCAAACAATACACACAGAGCGAGTGATCGTCTGTGATAGACATTTTGAAATTGCATTTGGTGCATTTTTTGAAGCCCGAAGGCCTAGGATTTTGAGACATTATTGGCAAAACAATTTCAGTAACCTTTGACAGAAAAATACAATATCCACTGACTTTCTGTTTACTGACACTACCTAATAATAGGCTTACAGTTATCGCTTAAAAGCGTTGCAAATAATAAGGGTACTTTGAAACCCTGTAAGGTTTTAGGAGGGTTGACTGACCGGGAAGGCCCTAAGATGAAGGAGGCCTAAACCAAACTCAACCCAATCACACAACAAGTCTTTCACAAACTCCAAACACACACAAAAGTGAAGAATAGCCGTTAAAACAGCTTTTTATGACAAGAACAGCAAAATTCTGACAGAAAAAAGTTAGTAAATTTACTACTCAGCTCAGCCAGCTCGAGACCACGTCTTCGCAGGTTAGCGGCAAACGAGATCTGGGGGACTGGTAGTGGTGCATCCTGGGATATAGTAAGCTCAGCCAATAAGAGACTTCGCTCTTTGGCATAAGCGTGCCGAGTCGGAGCCGAGGGATCGGCTCCGAACCCATCAGTCAGAATGTAGGCGAGATAGGATCACATAACATCATGCTAAAATTAGAAAAAATAAACGAGCAGCAGTAGTGATAAATATGCGAGCTATCACTATAAACCAACACTTGCATAAAAAAAAAAAGAAGAGACGGCTTATTATGAGTATCAGTAACGAAGATAAACGCAGATAATACTCACCAAGCCAAATTCAGCATGCAGCATGGGACCTGACTAAAACAGAAGGCAGCATCCACACACGGGAACACAATGACTAGATAATTAACCGAGAACCAGCAGTATCAAATAAAATGTATAACCATAATACAATAATAATGTACAAAATACATATAATTATATATTAGCAGCAAGCAAATACAACTGAAGGCTAATCTAGGTAGTCGGCAGCAGCATACACTAGTAAACCATGTGGAACCCTCAAACAGAAGCATAAACTATATCAGGCAGCACAAAATAGGGCTAGAAGTGCATTCAAACAGGGGCTGTGTGTACAATTACATTTTTAATTCACTAGGAAGACTTATCTTACCAATGAAGCAAAAAATGCAGACGAAAATGCAAGCAATCCAAACTTTTCAGTAGTCCCTCAAACAAATGCAGTCAACAGGATACACGTACAATGAAAAGGAGTTCCACACACCACATGGATTTTATTAGGTTGAGTGAGCTGGGTAAGGCAGGTTTGACATCACAATGTGGGTGGAACACTGGCTCTTCTATACAGCATGTACATCAGGAGGGGATTACATCACTTTGGGGGAGGAAACATCCCAATAGCTAGAGCAAGAGCAGATGGCAGATGTGACATCATAATTTCAGAGCCAGCTACAGGTTTTTCAAGTTGGTTTGCAAAGTGAAACAAAAACAGTATAGAAAGCTAGGAAGCAGAACAGGGAAAACAGTTGAGTGGGTTATTTTTTAAAGCTGCAAGGGTGATTTTTTTTAAGCTTTATCAAAGAACAGGGACTGGAAGAATCAGCAGGTTGGGGAATCTGCTTTAATATCCTGTTGTTTTCCTTTAAACACATGTCGTACATGGACAGACTCAAAAAACTCTGGCTATTCTCTGTCTCATGTCATCTACTAAAAGGAGATCTCCACTTGGCTTACAAAGCCATGTCTGACCCGGCTCTGTTATAAATGCTGCATCTAAAGAAATCCCAATCCCTCTGCACCACACACTCCAGAGACCTCAATCTCATTACCGCAATCAACAGAAGATGCTGGAGGGACAGGTTCATAACCCAGAGATTGCCCATGCTCTGGAATAGACTTCCCATACATGTCAAGCAGAGCACCTCACTGGACCTCTTCAAGAGAAATCTTGATGAGTTGATGGGTAATAGAAAGTTCACCCCAGGGATCACTCCAGTGGCTCTACATGATAGAGGCACTGGGAACTAATGTTGGGCAGCACAATGCCAGGGCACTTCTATGGCCTAGGCTTGTAAAGGTTCCAGGGCCATTAGCTTAGTACACACCCATGAATCTAAGTATGATACTATTAAGTTACTTAAAACTACAGCTATGTTGTTAAAGATGTAAACTGCACAGTGCCTGTACTCAGTTTTTTTCAGCCAATTTAGCAGCGCTCATCTGCCAATAAAGGAAATACTACTGATGAAGAAAACTGAGTACTCGTTCTTCTTTATTAACAAACGTAAGGGCTGAAACTAGGCTCAACAAATGAAGACCAGATTTCAGACCACAAGGGACTCCACAGCACAATAATTTTCCAACAAACAAAAGCAAGTGATTGTTTTATCAACTGGAACTCTGGAGAAAAAGGCTAAGGATGATGCCACTGACCTAGCTAAGTGTGGTTTCAGAGTGTAAAAGAGAGGAATTCCTTTTTCCTGGTAAACAAATAAAATACACTGAGACAATCAGCAAGAAAACATAACTTTGGACACAACTTTGCCTAATTTAGCATGGGAAAAGGACACCAACAACTGGACAGATTTTCTGAAGGACTTAGTGCAGCATATATAAAAATGTAACTGACAATTAACATCAAATAAATGCAGGGTATATTCACGCTTGTCTTGAGAAACTTGGGAAGAAAACTGGAAGATTTATGGAATGACTAAAGTACATCTGAAGGGATACATTCAGTTGTGTCTGGTTCATTCCATACCTGCAAAGAGATTAGGTCTACCATGTCATCAGTGGGGGGATCCATCCAAATAGTGGATGGGCCAGAACTGAAAGCTTCAAGGAACACCGACTCCTCTGGAGAAGGATATTGAGTGTGCCACCTTCCTCTCTGTCTAAGAAGTTCCAGAATATCCCTGAACAAGACATCCTCAAGGAGGGATCTAGGTGCTTCTTCCTACGCTTATGTTTCCAATGGAACTCTGTTGCGGGATGTTCAGGAGAGGACTCAGAAACACAAATGGATTTTCTGTGAAGACTAGGCTTTCCAAAACTGAAAAAATAGCTAGGGAGTGAGATAAAATTAAAGTGGAGTTTAACGATAGGGTAGAAATAAAAGAAAAAGAAATATAGTTAAGAAGTAACAAGAATTACTCAGAGAAACTGACAAAAGTTAAATTATTGCATTATAGGGGGAATCTCACAGAACAAGAACAGGCACAACTGCAGAGTGCTAAATAGAAAATAATGGACTAACTTGATAATATGCATGAGTTTAGAAAGATTGTTGTTATGCGACTGTTTTATGATAATACCTCCAGAACACAAAAGTGTTTTCCACAATGGCTCAGGCAACAGAAGGTAGAAAGGGTTGTTGCCAAGTTCAAAGAGACTGCAACAAGGAAAATAACCAGAGATTATGTAGAGGTATTTGAAATATTTCAGACATTTTATGAAAATCTCTATAAAGCAGAGGAATTTGAAAATAAAGAAAAAGTACAAATGGAAATGTTTATGGAAGAATTAAATAAGCCAATGTTAAAGTTAGATTAGACCAGTGGTGGCTCGTGATATTAGACAGCAGGACTACAGCCCCCCTAGCTGTGAACCACAATGGCATAGACTGGAAGGGGATCAGACTGCACAGTCAGCAGTCTTGGAACATTCCCAGGAAAGAGCCAAGAAATCGGAAGTCTGCATTCTGGTGCGAACGCAGGATTACTGAAGCTGTGGGTTACCATTATGATTGCAGGAGAAAGCTATGTGGATTGATCATTACTGCAGGTACAAGAGACTCAGGATGAAGGGTACGGTGTGTGTGTAAAACGCCCCAGTTGGTTTATACTGGTGGCTCCTGCTGGTGGTAGTTAGAGAATACCCCAGGCTTGAACTCTGCACCTTCGGTGCAGGTAACAAAAGCCTGAATTCCCTACCCACCACAAGTTGTGAAACTTTTGCAGATTTTTGCCTCATATTTTGTTCTGTTCTGTTCCTCATAAAATCTGTGGTTTCTGAGTTTTTAATTCCTTAAATAGTCAATGGTGCAGTGGTAGCATTGTTGCCTCACAGCTACAGGTTCTCTGGTTTGATTCTTGGCTGAGGTGCCTTCTGTGTGGAATCTGCATGCCCCCCCTGTGTTTGTGTGGGTTTGCTCCTCCCATGTTACAAAGACATGTGTCTGCAGTATTTCTTCCTGGGCCTCTGGTGAAAATTGGCTTTTGTTCCAAGTCAGACTTTTCTGGTTAACAAATGTTAAATAAATAAAATTGACAGGCATTTGAATTTCAGACTTCATATTCTTCAGAAAGTACATAGTAACACAAAATCTTTTATTCCAGCAGTCGTCTAAGTTTATAAGATAAATATTTGAAATTTGTCCCTATTTTTGGGACTGTATTCCCCCATTATTGGCTTCATCCAGGTTCTTTGTGCTAGGGTTGAGAGCTATGGTGATAACTAAATTCACTGAATATGTTTGAGGGCTGTATTCCCCCATGACTCACTTCGTCCAGGTGTTTTGTGCTAAGAGGTTGACAGCTATGGTGAGAACTAAATTCACTAAATGGTAGCCATTTAAGTTTCAGTCTTCCTCTCTTTCACAAAACAGCTGATTTGGCATAGTGGTATGTTGCACTGATTGTTTTGGACAGGGTCCTGGATTCAAGACTTGGCAGTGAAATGCATGGTGGTAACACAGCATTTTATTCTAGCAACTTTCCAAGATTATACAAGCAATGTTTAAAATGTATCCCTGGTTTTTGGGCTTTTGTCCCTCCCCAATACATTTTGGCTTTTTCCAGATTTATTGTGCTGCAAAGTTGAGAGATACAGCTGAGTGTCGAGTAGATTTTACAAGGCACTGAGAGCTGCAGGGGAAGAGAAGTTTAGTGCTGCTTATGCTGAGACTGCCTGCATTGTTAATAGCATAACAGGTAGTGTACTTGCATCTTGATGCAGAAGGCTGTGTGTTCTACTCCCATAGTATGTAAATGCATTGCTGATATTGTACTGTGTTGTAAATGGGGGGATGATGCTGTCTTAAGAATGTCCTCTTTGGCAAAGATACCTAGTAACTATGAACCCGTCCGTTATTTGCCATCCATTTCCTATTGCAATATTACTAGCTTATCATTTTTAAATGTAATATAGGCAATTTATTCCTCAAGGGCAACAGGCACTTTATTTGTAGGTGAAACAATGAAATATAAAATTGTTTGCTAGCAGCAACCTCTTTGTTAGTTACAGATCTTTTTAATGTGGCATTATTTAGATGACTTTTACTTCTGCAGAGATGGTGCATATTTACTTATACTGGTGGAAGTTTGAGTAGACTTTTATGATGGAAATGTTCTCAATTGGGCAGTTTTGTCATTATTGGTGCATGCATTTTGTTTCATTGTTTACTGGAAAAATGTTCAAAACAATAAATTTAAAACACCCTCTAACAACTGTACTGTATTATACAAGGGATATAATTTAATGCAATCAGGAAGGTGCATCACATAACACATGTATGTTTTGTGTGCAAGGGGCCTATCATTTGAAAATAGCCCAAAGTTAATCTTTATCTGCCACTAGCCAAATGTATTTTCTTTGAATGTGGGTTTTAATGCTGTTTCAATGAATGTGAGTTTCTAGGGCAGATAAGTTTTAATGCTAAGTCTTCATTGTGAGACTGCATTGCTTTGTTTAGCAGATGTCTTAGTGTTTGTGCTGTAAGATGCAAAATAAAACTTTCAAATGAAGTCCAAATAATTGTAGATGTAAAGCAGTATGCACATTAATGTTTAAGGTAAATGGGGTGAAATAGCCAAGTAATGGTTCATTGGAATGGCTGCAGGGGGGAGGCTCCATTTGACCATGATTTTGTGAGGAGGAAGGGTAGCAAACTCAAAGACAGCCCCTGCTGAACTATACCTCTCAACTGTCCAGATTTTCACAGAATGAATAGATTTTTGCTTCTCATTTTTGGTTTGTTCCTCATAAAATTTGTGGTTTTCTGGCAAATCATTTAGGAATTAAATCACTATATAACAGACACTGAGTTTCAGACTTCATAAACTTCAGAAAAATGCATGCTAAAGCAAATCCTATTATTCTATCAACTGCCTCAGTTTATACAAGAGCAATTTTTAGTACTGTTTATATGTCCCCCTAATATATTTAGCCTTGTCCAGATTTCCTGCATTAACAGGTTGAGAGGTACGTGCAAATAAATTGCTTTATTGAATAAGCATATCCAAACCTCTCAACTGTCCCCGATTTTGGCTCAAAATGTTGCTTTTCCTCTAATAATCCCTCCACAAAAATGGCAATTTAGGAAGAGAACGTGGAGGGTTTACAATTAATAAATAACTGTAATAATCAGAGTTATAGATTACTTTTATTTCAGAAATGCATGTAGATTCTTTTATTTTGTCAGCTGCTCAAGTTAGCAGTACTAATATTAAAAAAATGTCCCTTCTTTGACAAGTTCTCAGCTGTAGCTATTTTATATTTTTGCATCACATTGTTGATCCATTTTTCATAAAATTGTGTTTTATTGGCAAATTAGTGGCAAATCATTAAACACTCAAGTTAGAAAATAATGACAGACATTTGAGTTTCAGATTTCATACCCTTCAGAAAATTCATACTAATGCAAGACCTACTATTCTATTATCTTTCTTTTATAAGAGCAAGATTTAAAAATTGTCCTTATTTTGGGGGCTTTGTCCCAATTCTATGTATGGCTTTGTCCAGATTTCTTGCTCTGAAGTTGAGAGGTATGACAAATCTGTCAGGGCCATCACAGTCAGCCAGAGACATTTCAAATTGTGACATACGTGTTGCACCCCACTCTCCCATGTAGTGACTCTGGATGTGTCCAAGCAAGGCAAGGAGCAGTTATGCAGTGTAAATGTGCAGAGTATTCCCCCATCCAAGGTAGACACAAGTACTACAGTGGCTTTTTACCTGTCCTTGATTTTGCAGAATGTTCTGGTTTCTGTCATATTTTTATACTGTTGATTTGTACTTATTATTTAGAAAGTGCCCGTTGCTCTGTGTTTAAGTAGCAATGCTTTAATGACAAGCTTGTCTGAGATTGCAAGATGCAAGTAAGCTTTAATAAGCATACTGTTAAAAAATTGCCAACATTGAAAGCCTTTCTGTTGTTGCCATGCAGATAATACTTACATAACTAGATAATGTATAAGCCTTGGGTACTGAAATGCATATGACAGCATTTGTAATAAAGGACAGGATTGCATTATTTTAAGAAGCTCTTTACATTTGTTGAAGACTTGCAGTCATCTTTGCAGGCTTTACCTGTAAACTAAACATAATGCCAAGCTATCATGTGTGGTCCATAACCTGTGTAGTAATCCTTTAAGCAATGTATCTTGAGCTTGTTTCTTGTTTGCTTTTCGTTTTTTACTTTGATCATGATTTCCCCATGAAACAAGTAGATAGTTGTTGTCAGGCAGCAGGTCTTTTTTGGATAAGAAACATTTTTACAAGTGGGGGTATCACAGAGATTGCTACTTTCAGCATGTTACTTGGTACTTTAATAAAGCTGAATATAAATTATAATTAGAACTGCAGTGGAAGGAGAAGTGGTTTGAGTTGAGTGCTGCTTGTTTTTCTTATACTTGAACTGGCATTCCAATAATGTATTTAAAAAGTAATTTATTTTTTCATGCATCACAACCTTTTTGTTTCCATCTAGATATTAAGTAAGGTGTCATGCAGCCAATGCATTGAAATATTTTTTTTCTTCTACACTTCATTTTGTCTTGATTGACCTCTCATAATGATGGTTTGGCACCCAGGACAGCATATTTAATTAAAGTTACAGTTTTTGTGGTTTTTGAGCATAGCTCCTTCCCTTTCTACTTGGTCACACCCCTTCCCATTGACCCCACCCATTCAGTTGTCTCCTGCAGCCGCCCCTTTGATTTGAAGTCACTAGCCGCCACTGGATTAGACTCAATTATTAACAATTAGGACAGGAGAAAATTAAATAAAAATGGTGGTGTATAACCAATCTACAGGAAAGTCTACAGGAATACATGGTACTCCTGTGGAAGGTTGCAAACCGGAAGAGAAGAAATTGATAAAGATGTGGAATGTTTTGTTTAACAGTATTTTAAAAGGAGGAGAAGCATCAACATCCTGGAACATAGTTGTGGTGGCTGTTAATACCTAAATATGATAAAGACCAATCAGATCCAGCTTCATATAGGCACATTTTGATTCTAAATTGTGATTATAAAATATTTATATCTACAATGGCTAAAAGAATGGCAAAAGTAGCTGCCAAAATTGATAGAAATGGATCAATGTGGTTTTTTGGAGGGGAAGCCAACATTTGTCAACATTAACAGAACAATGATCTAGAAGGAAGCAGAATGCAAGAAAATACCACTGTAGTTGGTGGGTCTTGATGCAGAGAAAGCATTTTACAGAGTAGGCTGGGATTTTATGGGTAGGACAATGAAAGAATTTGCATTCCCTGACACAGTAACAAGGTTAATCAGGAGGATATATGAGGGATATGAGGTAAAAATTAAAGTGTAGGAGGCTCCTCCCTGATAAGTTCTGTTTGAGCAAAGAAAGCAGGCAGGGGTATCCCCTTTTCCTTTTGTTACTTGTTTTATACTTAGAACCATTGGCAAAGAAAATAAGGGCTCAGAAATTCAAGGATATCGTTGGTATGGTAATCAAGAAAATTTGGCTTTATTTGCAGATGATATTATTTTGTACCTGATAAAAGCAGGAAATTACATTTCAGTGTTGTGGAACATTTCTTAGGCAGTTTTAAGTCTTTTGGGGGTAACAAAATTAAAAAAAGATAAAACAAAGGCAACAGCTGTAAACTATGTACCCACACATGAATTGGTTAAACGATACCTACATTCATGGGGAAAAGTAGAAGACAATCTGGTGAAGAAGATTTGGGAAAGACAGGAAGAAGGTAAGAGGAAATGAGGACATCCAGCAAAGAGGTGGATGGATTGTGTGAGAGAAGACGTTCAACAATTAGGCATGAATGTCAAAGAAGGCAGGAGAGTCGCACTGAATAGAGAAAGATGGTGACAGTTGACTCAACACCTTGACCCCGTGTAGAAAAATGGGACAAGGAATGATATACACACACCTCTATATATATATATATATATATATATAGATATATATATATATATGCGTGTGTGTGTGTGTGTGTGTGTGTATATGTTTGTATATATATATATATATATATATATATATATATATATATATATATATACACACACACACACACATATATATATATATATATATATATATATATATATATATATATATAAGAAAGTATAAGGAACTACTTATTTTAAAAAAGAAATCCTCAAAAGTTCTATAGTACATTCTCCTGGGCTCCAAGGCCTTTTGGAGCTTTTCAAGAAGCAAACAAGATCTAGGGTAGCTCATTCTATTCAGAGGGTTTATGGGTAGGGGAAGGAGCATAAGCACCAGATCCTAAGTTTGGAAGTGGTTGTGGCTGGATCTGAGGTCTGATCCTAGACCCATTCTTCGAGGAATGAATGGACAAGACATCAGATCATGCATTATAACCAAGAGAAAAAAAAAATCAGTGATGAAAGACAACTGCCATTAATAACAGTACTAAGGGAAAAAAACATGTTATATTCTCAACAACAGAAAGGATGAATGGAAGCTTTACTGTTAAAGTGACCTTTTGTTGAAAATCTTCTGTTACAATAAGCACTATGGATAACTATAATATCTTCTGTGAGGGTGGTCTCTATAACAATTTGGGTAAATTCCCAGTTTCTTCACTAACAATGGAGTTGAAAAGGACTCGACAATATTCTCTGAACTGCAACAGTTGAACACATACTTCTCACCCTCTTACTGCAAGAAATCTGGACAAAGCCTTAAATAATGGGGGTGAGACAAACACCCAAAAATAGGAATACATTTTACATATTGCTCTTATAAACTTAGAAAGTTACTAGAATAACATGATTTGTGTTAACCTTTATTTTCTGAATGATATGAAGTCTGAAACTGAAATGTATATAATTTAGTAACTTTAGTCATTCAATGATTTACCAGAAAATCACAAACTTTATGAGGAACAAACCAAAAATATAAAGCACAAATCTGGACATTCTGTGAAAATCTGGACAGTTGAGAGGTATGGAACATTATGTCCAATCTAAAGACAAATTACTAGCATAACAATGTGAGTGATATAAGTAGGTTGCAAGATGAACATATTTATCCTTGGCAGACAGCTACAATTGAAAAAACTAGCTTAGCAAGAGTAAGTACAATACAGCAGGTATGATGGAAGTGGCATCTATGGGCATATCATTACTATTAAGTAAAAACACAAGAAAATGAATGTTCATGTAAGGCAGTGCAGCAAAACACAGTCAAAACTCTTTTGTTCTTCAAAAAATATAGTATTTCAGTTTATGGTGAAATGCCATTAGTATGATTTCCTTCTTGAATGACAACCTTTAATTTCAAAGGAAAATATCTGCTTAACTAGCTAGTGTAGAAGCCATCCTGGTTACAAAGTGTTCAAAAGTGAATTACAGAAAATCCTGTTACAGTCAGTTGAAGTGTGAGTTAGTATTACTGCTTAAGAAGAACAAAAGATCTTCTGTGTCAGGGACATTACTGTTTAAGCAATAAAAAGTATCTGGAAAAACCTGCAATACAAAACTGGCATATGTCAAATAAAGTGCACTTTGGGTTGGTCTGTAGTGGATGCTACTGGAAGTGAAAAAGTCTGGACAAAATATAAGATTTGTAGTGCTGTCTTTAATCAACTAGTCCATGAAAATATTCAAATGTCTACAAGACAGAACTACTTTTATTAGCTTGCTGATCTTTTGGCACAATGTAGTGGTTATTAAGAGAAAGAGGAAAAGTGTACTCTGATAAAAAAAAATTGTACTTTAAAACTATATATATATATGCATATGCATATATATCTGGTTATATTTGACTAGACTGATGACCCACTACATTGGCATACACCACATCAACCAAAAATAGTTGAAACTCAATCCATCGACACATTGGCACTCAGGTGCCAAGCAAGAATCTCAATACATGCAAAAATTTAAAAAAAAAAATTTTTTTTGCATATGGGGACAAGCCCCCTTGCACTGCACTCCCTGCTAATTATATATACCAACTGCAAGATTGCAAAACACTATGGAAAGGGGAAAATCCCATTCCACACTGTAAAATGATCTTGCACACACAGCAGCTGGTATCCTGCAATAAACCACCAGTTCAACAAAACTACCCTCCTACCAAAACTTCTGCTGTGACAAACATACAATCAAACATAAAGAAACCATATATTAGACAAATATAGATAGACAGATAAAAAGATATATTTATCTATAACTATCTATTAATTATATATATATATATATATATATATATATATATATATGTATATATATATATATATATACATATATATATATATATATATATATATATATATATAAAGAGAGAGAGAGAGATTATCTATTACAAAGCTGGAACTGATCAGTAAAACAGGAATGATAAATACATTAATACAGTTTTAAATTGCATCCAAAGTCATAGATAATATTTATTTTTATTAATTTTACATTTGTTAACTGGGAAACTCTGACTGGACACAGGTCCATTTTCAGCGGAGGCCCAAGGAGAAAAGCTTCAGACTGTTACACATGTACAGCAGTAAGTATTAACAAGCAAAACCAGTAAATATTAGGCTACACATAGTACATATACACAGTAGTTAGTAAGTATTAACAAGCAAACTTATTGCATATTCAGTTAAAACATAGTAAACAGCAGAAGATGTAGCATTTTGGAATAGGCTACATAGAACTATTGCAAAACAGCAATATTTATTCGTAATGTATTTTTCATTGCACTATATAAGAAAACACATTTAGCAGAGGAAATAATCATATCAGCATTTACATTAGAGTACATAATGATGAAGTCACCACAGTGTCATAGAAATCAAACCCAGCAGAGCTATTACTCATATTAGCACTTTTGTTAAGATACATACTGTGAATACACTTTTTGTGGTACTGTAAAAATCAAGCCGTGTGGTACTGTAAAAATCAAGCCTAACAGAGAATTAATTATATCAGCACTGTGAAAAGGATACATAGGATACATAGTATATAAATATAACCAATAAATAACACCAACATTGTGTTTATATATATATATATATATATATATATATATATATATATATATATATATATATATATATATATTTATTTATTTATTACAAATATCTACAAATTTTGAGTCAAAAGTCATCACCATACATCCTTGTTATTGTCCCTCTGTTGGATTAAATTGCAATCTACGGGTAAAATGCAAAGAAGTTATAATGGTGTCAAAGGCCTTTGCGAGATCTAGGTAGGCTGTGTGTACCACCTTTCCTTCATCTATAGCCTTGGTAACTGTCTCAAAGAAGTCCACCAGGTTTAGGAGGCATGATCTGCCCTTAACAAAGCCGAACTGGGTAGGGTCCAGTGTTTGGAGGTTCCCAATGTCTCTGTTAATGAGTTCCATGATGACCTAGCCTTGCAGACCAAGCTACTCAAGCTTATAGGGAGATAGTTCCCAGGGTCTGTTGTGGCTCCACCTTTGTGGAGCAAAATAACCATTGCTGTGCACCACTCTATGGGTATGTAACCCGTGTAGAGGCTGAGTTTGAACAGTGTGTTTAGGTGAGGGGTTAGTTCGTCTTTGAGCTCGTGTAGGATGCAGCCTGGGACACCGTCTAGTCCCATTGATGCTGTGTTTTTGGCTTTGGAGAGGTCTGTTTTAACCTGAGAGTCTGTGATTTTAGGGACTCTACATTCTTCTGGTATGGTTATGGGCCCTTTTGGGGGTGAGAGGGGGGTGAAATTTGCACTGAGCCTGTCTGCCAGGATGTTGGCGAAATCAGTCGGTTCAGTGTATTTTGTGCCATTCTGCACTAACTCCGAGCAGATCTGAGCATTGCCACTTAGATTCTTGACATAGCTAAAAAATGCCTTGTGGTTATCTTTGGAGTCCTTGACAATTTTTCTTTCGAAGCTCGCCTTGGATGATTTTATGAGGGATCATAGTTTCTTGCTGATACTGATCAGGGATGTCTTCCCTTCTTGGGGTTTTACTCTTTTCTGTACTAGTTTCCTACTTTTATTGTATAGCTTGTTTATGGCAGGAGTCCACCAGACTGGTTTCCTTTTCTTGGAGGAGTGAGTCTTGGTTTTGCTTGGGATAGCACGATCCATGCATTCTTGTAGGTGCCCATAGAATGCATTAGTAAAGGATTTTGCAGCTTGAACAGCATTATCCTTTAGCATGGGGGATTTGAAACTTTCCACCTCGGTCTTAAGTAACGTGAAATTTGTTTTGAAAAGTATTTCACAGTGGTTTCCTTGACTGGGGATGGGGGCGGAATGTGGATATCCAGACTGATTTGCTTATGGTCAGATCTAACCAGCGAGGGGTTGACCTCCGGTGTGGAATAGCGGTCACCCATGTTTGTGATGACCAGGTCCAATATGTTGTCACCTCTGGTGGGAGTGTTGAACAGTTGATCCAGGGTGTTTGAGTTTATAAATTCTAGGAAATGTTGGACAAGGGAGTTAGTACTTGAGTAGTTCTCCCAGTTAATGTTTAGGTAATTAATATCACCCAATATTAGGGTGTTTGGCAGGACCTTTATGTTTCCCAGTGTTTTCAGAAATGCGGAATGGGGGTCCTGTTGATGGTGGGTGATCCATAGCAAGCTACAATTTGAATTGCAGTTTTGCCCATTGTTAATTGCACGTGGATGATCTCTGAAGCATCGTGCTGTGCCACTAACCTGAAGGTGTGTGTATCCTTGATGAATATGGATACGCCCCTGCCTTTTGTATTTCAGTCTGGGTTCTGTGGCCGAAATGTATGGTATGAGTTGTAGCCTGGTAGTGCTGGGGTGCACTCTGGAGCATTTGATATCCATTTTCAAGTAACTGCTTTTTTGGCATCCACCAGAATTAAACTTAATAAGGCTTTACTATGTTTAGGCAATTCAGATCCTATATCCCAGCTCAAAAAAAAATAATTCCGAAGTTACACTCATTTGCTCACCCAGTATTCCTGACAGAGTACTATGTAGGGGAGTTTAAATTCTGCCAACTCACTACACTCCCAAAAAAAGAAGTTATGTACCTACCATAACGTTCCATGTTAGTTGTCCTTCATCTTGCTTCCTTCTTGCTGTTTGGATCGGCTCAGACTCGGCCTACTTCTATAGCTCGGGAGCTATTTACTGGCTCGAGGCTAACCCTTATCCCAGAATGCCCAGCGTCAGCTACCCAAATCTTGTTTGTGATAGCGCACACTAGACATATAAAGTAACCATTAACCTAAAACTGATTTACCAAAATAACAGATCAGAGTAAACTGTCATAAAATTACCTGGCAGGTGAACCAAGAAAAAGGAACTCAGCCAGTGAAACCATAGTGAACTCGTCTCAATCCTCCAGGAAGGGGGAAGGAGGAGGGGTGCAAGAAGGAAGGCAAGATGAAGGACAACTAACATGGAACGTTATGGTAGGCACATAACTTCTTTGTGTTAAGTTGTCCCATCTTGCCTTCATTCTTGCTGTTTGGGACAGCATCTCTAGCACCTAAAGACTGCGGATGGCTCATTGGAACAGACTCTTCAGAACAATGGAACCAAAGGAAGCCCTGCTCTGGGAGATCACATCCACTTTGTAATGAGAGTTAAAGGTATGAGGGTTTGCCCAAGTGAAAGCTGCACAAATTGAGTCCATGGGCAATTTAGACTGAAAGGCTACAGACATGGCTAATGCTCTAATAGAATGACCTTTCGGTTTTGCTGGTAGATGTTTAGGCCTTAACTGATAAATAAAGGCAATGGTGTCAGATAACCATTTGGATAAGGTCACCTTAGAAACTGGAAGGCCTTGCTTATTGTGAGCATAGGAGAGAAATAATTGGTCTGACTTTCTTAGCTCTTTGATCCTATGGAGGTAAAAACATAATTGTCTGTGCACATCCTATTGGTGAAGACCGTATTCTGCCTTGTTGCTATAACTAGAAAAGAAGACGGGGAAATCAATGGATTGATTTTAATTGTTTTCTGAACAGACTTTTGGTATGAAGGATGGGTTGGTTCTCAGATAAACTCTGTCTTTGTGAAACACCGTATATGGAAGACAAACACAGAGTGCTTGGAGTTCAGAAACACGTCTAGCTGAGGTAATAGCAACCAGAAAGATTGCTTTCCAAAAAATAAATTTTAAGGGACAAGAAGCTGCTGGTTCAAAGGGAGGCAGAATCAAAGAAGTCAAAACTAAATGGAGATCTCAAGGAGGAGGTGGATCCCTTACTGGGGGTCTAAGAAGAGATGTTCGTCTTATGAAGGCTTTGCAGAGCTTATGAGACATTATGCTAGAATTAAGAATTCCAATATGAAAATTAGATACGGTTGCCAGTTGTACTCTGATGGTAGCAGCAGCCACACCCAACTAAAAAAACTCTGCTAGAAATTCTAGAATTTGATGGACTGGGGCTGAAAAGGGGTCTAGGTTTCTAGAGTCTGCCCAGTAAGAAAATCTTTTCCATTTGCTAGCATAAGTCTTTCTCGTAGTTGACATATGGGAGGATACAATAATATTGTGAACTGCTGAGGAGATACTTGGAAGCCTGGCTAAGGTAGGAAGTGGAGAAACCAAGCTGTGAGCTTGACAGTCTGAAGGGATTGGTGTAACCCACCTGACTGATGAATCAACAGATCTGGCACTGGGTCCAGAACCCAAGGCTGGTCTAGAAGGTGAAGGTGCAGGAACAGAAACCATATCTGTCGAGGCCAATAGGGGGCAATAAGGATCATTTTGCAACCCAACAATTTTGCTTTCTGTATAAGTCTTGTAATTAGGGGAAAAGGGGGAAAAGCATAAAGGAGTCCCTGAGGCCAATCATGGACTAGAGCGTCCCTGGGAGTTTGACCTGGAGAAGGAAGCAGGGAGAAGTAGCTGCTGCATTTGTGGTTAAGGGGGGTGGCAAATAGATCGTAGCAAGGCTGGCCCCATTTGCGGAAGATAAGGTCCGCAACTTTCTGATTCAGAGACCACTTGTGAGGCATGAGGATAGCCCTGCTGAGCCTGTTCCCTATTACGCTGGATTTCCCAGGGATGTGTATTGCTGTCAGAAAATGTTGGGAGGAAATCGCCCATTGCCATAGCCTGAGGGCTTCTCGACACACGGGGTAGGACCTGGTCCCGCCCTGCTTGTTGATGTACCACACAACTGACATGTTGTCTGTTTGGATCGCAATAGTCCCGGAAGGAAGAGAGTCTTGAAGAGCTTGCACTGCTAGGAGCACCACTCTCATCTCTAGGACACTGATATGTAGATGGTACTCGTGAGGTTGCCACATGCCTTGGACTGTCCTGCCTAGATAATGCCCCCCCACCCTATCAGGGAGGCATCTGTGGTCACTGTGGCTACCACAGGATGTTGAATGAAAGGTCTGCCCTGAGTCACCAGTGGGGAGACCATCCACCTAGAGAGGTGTCTTTTGCATGTTTCTTTAATCAGGATCATGTGAGACATGGGTAGTTCCTGGATGGACCACTGCGTGAAGAGAAGCCACTGAAGGACTCTCATGTGGTAACGTGCTAATGGTACAATTAGAAATGACACTTGTTGACGAATAGAGAAAACTCTTTCCTGAGGTAACCTTGCAAACATCTGTTTTGTGTTTAATTCTGCTCCTATATATGTAACAGATTGACAAGGCAACAAGACAGATTTTTCAAAATTTACTGTAATGCCTAGTTGGGTGCAGGTTGATATTGTATAATCCCGTGCCTCTAAGAGTTGATGCCTGGTGGTAGCAGTTAGGAGCCAGTCATCTAGATAAGAAAACACCTGGAATCCTTGACATCTCAGGTGAGCCGTGACTACTGCCATACATTTGGTGAACAATTTGGGGGCTGTGATGAGACCAAAGGGCGGAGCTATGAACTGATAATGACTGGCCCCTACCCGGAAGCGAAGAAATCACCTGGAGCATCTGTCCATTTTGATATGGTAGTACGTATCCTGAAGATCTATGGAGCACATCCAGCTATCCTGACCCAGAAAGGGGAGAATGGACTGCAGTGTTACCATCAAAAACTTTTCTTTTTGTACAGATTTGTTCAATCTGCTGAGATCCAGTATTGGTCTCCAGTCCCCTGTCTTTTCTGGTACTAAAAGGAATCTTGAGTAAGTTCCGGATCCTAGTTGACCTGCAGAGACTTCCTAAATGGCTTTTTTTTCTAGCAGATTTGAAACATGAATAACTGCTTGATCCCTTAGATTGGGTAGGACATCTGGGATGGACTTTTTTGACTTTAGATGGGGTTGATGAAAGGGGATTGTGTAACCTCCAGATATGATAGATAGTACCCATTTGTCTCTTGTTATATTTTGCCAGGCTTTTGGGTACAGGGAAAGTCTTCTCCCGACTGCCTCTAGAGGTGAGCAGTCGGGCAACAATAAACACAGCTAGTGTGCCCATCTGTCAGAGACATTTTCTGACAGCATGAGTCACACTTTTTGAAGGCAGAAACTTTGGCCTCTTTAGACATGTTACACTACTATACTAAAAAACAAACATTTTTTTTTTTTTTTTACAGTTAAGGAACAGAAAGGATAGCTTCCAATTTAAACGACTGTCCTGGGGGCGGGGGGAGAGAACTCTCTAATTTAAATGAGTTCAGGGGAACAGAAGGCCTGCGAGATATGGAGCAATGGCCAACAAAGCTACAACACTAGAAAGGCGATAAGGGATAAAGAACTATATCTAGACAAAAACTTGACAAAATTTAAGAATAAACAACAATTATAATCATAGAAAAAAACTATACTAAGCCTGAGCCAGTAACGAAGCAACCTTGCAGCTGAAGCTGCAAACGAGATCTGGATAGCTGACGCTGGGCATTCCAAGATAAGGGTTAGCCTCGAGCCAGTAAATAGCTCTCGAGTATAGAAGTAGGCCGAGTCGGCTCCGAACCCAAACAGCAAAAATGAAGGTGAGATAGGACAACTTAACATCATATGTTTCAGCTATCTCTTTCTTCCCCACCATACCTCCACCATTTGTCATCTACCTAAGTAAACATTCTTTGGAGTCAGCTTGGAGTACAAAAGTATCTATACAAACATTTCCAGGCAAAAATCCTAAATTCATTGCATATTTGGGAGCCATACACATGCCCTCTCATTGTTTATTTGTGAAATGTATATCTAATCTCTCTTCACAATATTTTCTGACCTCTTATAATTGATTCATATAGTTATCATGCAATATTTTACATTCCCTACTTATTGTCCCTTTTTACCAGTAGCTTCTATTCCAGATTTAACTAAACCCTCAAGCAGTACAGGTCTTTCATTTAGGATTCCTCTATCCCCTTCTCTTTGTCTATATTCTGATACCAATCCCTGATAGTGAAGGCAATCACTATCCTGTAATCCAAATGTCTTCTTGGCCTCTTCCCATTCTATTACCTTTCCTTTTGTAATAATTTGTTCCCAATACAGTGGTCCCTTTGCAATCTTCCTCCAGTAAATTCCAGCTCCCTCTCATCTATTCTCAGTAACCCTAATTGCAGTCATCTCTATCATCTCTATCAGTGGAATTTCCTTTCTCCATTCCCATCTTGGCTTAGTTCTTAGTATACTTTCTTCTTCCTTATGAGCATATTATTTTGCATGACGGTTGTTATTTTTCCTAAGGATCTGTATCCAAATCCCATTCTTTCTTTATTTCTTTAATTAACCCCCTGATTCCTCATTGTCCCTTTCCATCTTTAATTGTATATTTCTGCTTGTGTTATGCACAAGAGCCTTAACTGTGTAGCTCTAAAATATCCCTTCAAATCAAGTAATCCTAAACTTCCTTGTTCTACCGGGAGGACCAACTTATCCCAGTTGATTCTTGCCCTCTTCCCCTCCCAAATAATATAATTCAACTGTTTATTAATTATTATCCAGAACTTCTCTTCTGGTTGATAAAAATATGATTGAACTGTGTACAAAACTAAAGGGGCAAAAAACATTTTTACAGCTTTTATCCTGCTACCCATATCCATGGGGAACAGCTTCCAGTTTCCCCAGTTTTTATATTATCTTTTGTTTAGTCGCCTCCTTATCCTTAGCAGCCATATCCTTCTAATCCATACTCATAAATACCTCATTTTATCATGTACCCATAAATATGGGTATTGCTGGACCAATTCATGTGTGGGTACATAGTTTATAGCTATAGCCTTTGTTTTATCGTCATTAACTCTCAGAATATTCCACAACACTGAGCTGCCTTTCTCTGGTTCCATCAGATACAAAATAATATCACCTGCAAATAAAGCCAACTTTTCTTGAACACCATACCAATTATAGCCTTGAAATTGCCCTACTCATAAATCCTAGCTTAGTCTGTTGAATGCTTTCTCTACATCAAGACCCACCAATAACAGTTGTATTTTCTTATATTCTGCTTCCCTCTGCATCATCACTAGTCTATTAATGCTGTCAAATGTTTGTCTCCTACCCACAAAGCCACACTGGTCAATACCTATCAATTTTGGCATCCCCTTTGCCATTTGTTTAGCCATTATAGACATAAATACTTTATAATCATGACTTAAAATTGAAATGTGCCTATATGAAGCTGGGTCAGATCGGTCTTTACCATCTTTAGGTATTAAAGCTACTACAGCTATTTTCAAGGATGTTGGTGACTCCCTTTCTTTTAAAATACTGTTAAAAAACCTTCCACATCTGTATCACTTTCTTCCCTCCAAGCTTCCAAACTTCCACCAGAATAACATCTATTCCTGGATACTTTCTTGCAGATTGGTTATACCTCACCATTTCTATCTCATCTGCTCCTATCTTAACTGTTAGTTGTTGAGCCTCATCCATCTCTCACCTTAGCATATGTAAGTTGTGTTCTTTCTTGATTTCCCCACTTCTCTGCTTCATACAAATTTTCATAAAAATTCTAAAATATCTCTAATACCTTTTCCGGATCTTTGGTTATTCTTGTTATAGGCTTCCTAAGTTTAGCAACAACACTTCCTACTTTTTGTTGCCTAAGTCATTGTTCCAAACGTTTTTGTGCTCTGGAGTGATTATCAAAAAAACAGTTTCTTAACAGCAATATTTCTAAACTCATGCATATCAACCAAACACTCCCCTATTTTCTCTTTAACACTCTGCAACTGTACCTCTTCTTGTTCTGTGAGATTCCCTTTATTTTGTGATACTTTAACTTTTGTCAGCCCTTCTAAATAAGTCAGACCAAAAATATCAAAAGGCAACCACGCAGTGAAGAAATATTCCAAAGCATATAGTCTTTGCAAGTATTGCAATGAGGAATCTCAGAAAACAGCTAATCCTGTAGTTCTCACGAGCAGATATAGTTGTAGTTCAAGGCAGATGAGTGCTGTTAGAGTTTAGTTACATTAAGTTTAAACAATTCATGCAAATTTGAAAAAATAGGTTTTAATATAAGGTGTACAAGATGGAATTCAGTAACACTTTTGAGTCCAAACTTGCCAAAGCTGATCACAGCTTTCCATATTGGACATAATGAGAAGTTATGTACCTACCATAACGTTCCATGTTAGTTGTCTTCTTCTCGCCTTCTTTCTTGCTGGATGGGTTTGGAGCCAATCCTTGGCTCCGACTCGGCCTATACTCAAGCTCGAGAGCTATTTCTACCGGCTTGAGGCTACCCTATATCCCACAATGCTAGGCGCTAACTACCCAGATCTCGTTTGATAGCTGAAACCATAGCAGTTCTGATCTCCAAAATAAGGAGAAGAGGAAACCTCACTCTTAAGACACGTAGACCTATAGCTTACCAGTAAAAGATAGCCAAGGGGGCTAATACTGAGGCAGAAAGAAGATCCCCAAGGATCCTTAGGTCTGTCCAGGCTAGGGGGGATGGGGGGGTGGGACGCAAGAAAGAAGGCGAGAAGAAGACAACTAACATGGAATGTTATGGTAGGTACATAACTTCTCAATGTTAAGTTGTCAATCTCGCCTTCATTCTTGCTGGATGGGACCGTGCCCCTAGCACCTTCACCCTGGGTGGCTCATCGGAACAGACTCTTGAGAACGGTGGAACCAAAATTAGCCTGGCTTCGGGAGGCCATGTCTAATTTGTAATGAGAGATAAAGGTATGAGGAGAGGCCCATGTGGCTGCCGCACAAATGGAATCTATTGGTAATCTAGCCTGAAAAGCTATTGACGTGGCTAATGCTCTAGTTGAGTGAGCCCTGGGCCTTGACAATAGGTTTTGGTGTCTGAGGTCATAGATGAAAGTAATCACAGAGGCCAGCCATCTAGAAAGGGTTACTTTGGAAACTGGAAGGCCTTTCTTCCCTGCCGCATAAGATAGGAAGAGCTGCTCAGATTTCCTGGCTTGCTTGGTTCTATCCAGATAGTAATGGAGCTGACAATGAACGTCCAGAAAATGTAGCTTTTGTTCCACTCTGTTGGAGTAGTTGGGAAAGAAAACTGGGAGATCAATAGTCTGGTTTAGGTTCACCTCAGAAGAAACCTTGGGTAAAAAGGACAGGTTAGTCCTGAGAGACACTCTGTCTTTATGAAAAACTAGATAAGGTGGATGAATGCAAAGGGCATGACGCTCTGATACTCTTCTCGCAGATGTTATAGCGACTAGAAAAAGAGTCTTCCAAGAGAGCAACTTCAAGGAGCAGGAATCCGCAGGTTCAAAGGGGGAAGAATCAAGAAAGTTAGAACCAAATTTAAGTCCCACTGTGGTGGGGGGTCTCTGATTGGGGGGTTAAGCAAAAAGATACCTTTAAGAAAGGTTTTACAAAGCTTATGGGACATGATACTGGAGTCCGAAAAGCCTACATGAAAGTTCGAAATAGCCACTAACTGTACTCTGATGTTGGAGGAAGAAGACCCTGAGTGAAACAGTTTGGCTAGGAAGTCTAGGACTGATTGGATAGGGGCAGTAAAAGGATCCATATTTCTAGCTCCTGCCCAGAAGGAAAAACGCTTCCACTTGCTGGCATAAATCCTTCTGGTAGATGACTTAAGCGAAGCTATAAGGATGTCACGCACAGAATGGGAAATAAGGGGAAGCCTGGCTAGGGTTGGAACTGGAGCAACCAAGCTGTGAGGTTGAGAGATTGGAGGGAGTGGTGCAGCTGTCCCGACAGATGGGTCAAGAGATCTGGCACAGGGTCCATATGTCAGGGCTGCCCCAAAAGGTAACGATGCAGGAACGGAAACCATATCTGTCGAGGCCAGTAAGGAGCAATGAGGATCATCGTGGCTCTCAAAGCAATAGCTTTCTGAATCAACTGAGTGATTAATGGAAAGGGGGGAAAGGCATACAAAAGTCCCTGGGGCCAATCGTGGACTACAGCGTCTCTGGGGAGGTGGCCGGGAAGAAGGAAGAGAGTGAAAAAGTCATGGCACTTGCTGTTTTGAGGTGTTGCAAAAAGATTGCAGCAAGGTCGACCCCATTTCTGAAAAATTTCTTCTACTACTGCTTGCTTGAGAGACCACTAGTGTGGCATGAGAATGGCTCTGCTCAACCTGTCCACTATGATGTTGGACTTCCCGGGGATGTGCGTTGCTATCAGAACCCGCTGAGAGGAGATTGCCCACTGCCAGAGTCTGAGTGCCTCTCAACATAAGGGATAGGACTTGGTTCCGCCCTGCTTGTTGATGTACCACACTATGGACATATTGTCCGTCTGAACTGCAAAAGTCCTGATGGGAAGAGAGTCCTGAAGGGCTTGCAGCACTAAAAGTACTGCTCTCATCTCCAAGACATTTATGTGCAGGTGGCACTCAAAAAGTTGCCATGTGCCCTGGACCGTCCTGCCCTGAAAATGCCCCCCCACCCGATCAGGGAGGCGTCCGTTGTCACCGTGGTGACCGGGGGAGAAGGAACAAGTGGTCTGCCCTGAAGGACTTGAGGGGAGACCATCCACCAAGAAAGGTGTTTCTTGCAAGACAGGGTTATTAAGATGTTGTGTGACATTGGAAGCTGTTGAAAGGACCACTGGGAAAAAAGCATCCACTGAAGGATCCGCATATGAAAGCAAACTAGGGGAAGTAGTGTAATGGCTGCCACCATGAGACCTAATACCTTCAGGACAAACCTGGCCTGGAATTTGTTGTTCTGAAGGAGGATGTGAACAAGTCTGCGAATATCTAGAACTCTTTGCTCGGTTAGTTTTGTGGAGAGCCGGACTGTGTCCAAGGTGGCGCCTATGAAGGTAATAGACTGACAAGGCAGACTTTTTGAAATTTATGGAGATACCTAGTCCTTTGCAAGTATGAATGGTGTAATCTCTGGAGAGGAGAAGCTGACGCCTGGTGGTGGCAGTGAGGAGCCAGTCGTCTAGATATGGAAACACATGGAATCCTTGACGCCTCAGATGAGCCGTAACCACTGCCATGCATTTGGTGAACACTCAGGGGGCTGTAGTGAGACCAAAAGGCAGGGCCCTGAACTGGTAGTGACTGGCTCCTAGCCGGAAGCGGAGAAACCTCCTGGAGCGCCTGTGCATCTTGATGTGGTAGTATGCATCCTGAAGGTCTACTGAGCACATCCAATCATCCTGACCCAGAAAGGGTAGAATGGACTGTAGCGTGACCATCCAGAACTTTGTTCTTCTTACAGACTTGTTTAGTCTGCTGAGATCCAATATTGGTCTCCAATCCCCTGTCTTTTTTGGTACCAAAAAGAACTTGGAGTAGATTCTGGATTCTTGTTGGTCTGCTGGGACTGGCTGGATGGCTCTTTTTGTTAGCAGTTTTGATATTTCTAGTACTGCGTGTTCCCTTAGACTGGGTGGAACGTCTGGAAGGGGCCCTCTTGGCTGAGTTGGGGTGTGGATAAAGGGAATTTTGTAACCCTTGGATATAATCGACCATACCCATTTGTCTTGGGTGAGTGAAAGCCAGGCTTCTGGGTACAGTGATAACCTTCCCCCGACTGCCTCCGAAGGCGGACAGTAGGGCAGCTTCTCAGGGATGCTGGAAGGGGTTGTCAGAGAGAGACTCTCTGCTACCCTGATTTTGTGGACCGCCTCTGCCCCTAGGGCTGCATCTGTTATTGTTCCCCCCCCTGCCTCTAGAGGGGAACTGACCTCTTGCATCAGTCGCGACCTCTTGTGGTTTACGGAACAACATTTTCCCACCCTTCTGACCCTTAGGATATGGTCTAGACGGGGTGGAAAAATGGATGCCCACGGCAGAGAGAGTCTTGCCTTCTTGCTCGCATCGGGTCAAAGTATCCTTCACCTGAGGTCCAAACAAAGCTGAACCGTCAAAGGGGGAGTTAGTGACGGACGCCTTGAAGGGGTCTGCAAAGTTACAAAGCCACATCCAGGCGTGATGCCGTAAGGCCACGCCTGTGCCTGCAGCCCTACTCGCCCCATCGGCTGCGTAGGAAATAAGCCGCATGGAGGAGTTGACAATGGAATTCAGGATTGCCAGCTGGGAGTTGATTTTGTCTTGAGACCCCACAGCTGTTGGATCCTGTAGGGCCTCACCCACTTCTTTGAGCTTCTCTCTTTGAAGGCGGGTGAAGTGGCACAGATAATTCAGCGACCGCATGACAAAGGTCACTGAAGAAAACATCCACTTGCCATACCTATCCATAGTCCTAGACTCCTTGTTAGGAGGATGGACAGGTACTGAAGGATCAGCCAGTTCCTTCTTAGTGGCTGCAGCCACCACCATGGCATCAACCCTTGGCTAAAAACTGTTTGTCCGAAGGGGCTGTTATGAATTTTGAAGGCCTCCGTGGGGTAGGTTCCATCGTATCAGGGGCCGTCCACGCCTTCCGCGCCACCACTTCCATGAGGGAGTCAAAGGGTGGAGAAACCCAGGAGGTGGAAGGGCGAGAGCCAAATGCCTCTAGGTAAACCAACTCATCCTTGGAAGGATTAAGGGTAGACCAGTTCCCCCTCTGCTTAAGGATCTCAAGGATGTCTGAAAAGGAGACGTCTTCAGAGAGGGACCGTGGGGCCCCTTCTGACTCATCCAAGTCGGTATCCAATGTAATTGACTCAGGGGAGTCCACATGCTTCCTCTTACATTTCCTCTTCTGAGGGGGTTCCCCTGATGGATCAGAGGAAACCTCGGAAGAGGAGGATATTCCCAATGGGGAAACCTGAGGCATTGGATCTCTACTGTCAGGAATGAGAGGGTGGGTAGAGACCACAGCATGCACTATAGAGGGAGGAGCTGAGGGAGCCAACCGTGGAGCAGGCACAGGGGCCAGCATGCTCCTCATGACTTCAAAGGCACCCCTATCAGGCAGGGTAGAAGGTCCCCCCTCCGAAGAGATAAGGACCCCTCCCGGCACCGAGAGGGATGGCTCTGAAGCCGATGTCAGGGCTGAACATACCAGCGCCGAAGCACCGAGAGGGAGAACAGGGTTGGACAAGGGTCTGATGCCACTCGCCCCCTCGGAGCCGATGAGGAAATCCATGCGCCCAGATCCCTCCAAGGATGGGACCATGGAAGAGACTGGAGCCGAAAGGTGAGGTATCGGCTCTGACGTGTCGACGGCCATGGCTCCTACAAGCTCCGGCTCCGATCGAAGATGGAGTGGGAATAGCCACTGTCTATTGAGAAGGGCTATGGAGCATCTGGGCTAGTGCCTGAGACTTAAGAAGTCTACTATCTACCCTCTTGAGGTCATGGTCTGAGAGCCTGGAAGACCTAGAGGAATGGGATCGATGGCTCCACTCCGAGAGTAAGGGAGACCTCAGAGCTGAGTGAACAGATTCCAAGGATGGAGACCTGGACCATTTACGGCTGGCAGATGGCACCGACACAACTATCGGCGCCGACTGAGTCCTAGAAACATCGGTTCCGGCTCGAGCCAATGTAGAAGACTGCTTTTGAGAAACGTCGACTCCAGCCAGAGCCAATGAAGAAGACTGTGTCTTAGAAACATTGGCTCCAGCTGGAGCAGTTGTAGAAGCAGTCAGAGCGTCCCCAGTCGAAGGCTCTAAACACGGAGCCGACGGCATGGAAGGCTTCGAAGGCTTCCCTGATGATGACTTGGCCGGGGAACCTTCAGGCTTTAATAAGCCTCTCACAATTAACTTATTTCTGGGTTCCTGCAGGACTCTTGGACTGAACGCATGACAGACAGAACAAGAGTCCTGCAGGTGCAGAGGGCCCAGGCAATAAACACAAGAAGTGTGACCGTCTGTCAGCGACATTTTCTGACAGCATGAGTCACACTTCTTGAAGCCTGAGACCCTGGTGTCTTTAGACATCCTAATAAAGGATAAAAATACACACACACACACACACACACACACACACACACACACACACACACACACACAGACACCCCTTAACACAATCTAAGTCAGTCACACAAACAATTCAACCTGACAATTTAAAGAAAAGGGGAATGGGCCCAAAGGCCTAACCTTTAAACCAAACAAGGGGTTAGGAATTAATGGATTAAAGGGGACCGGAAGGAAGTTAAGCTAAGAAGGAAGCTAACGGGATAGTTACTAACAAAAACTATCTGAAAAACTGACTAAAAAAGAGAAATTTAAAGAATTATTAAATCCAACCTGCAGAGCCGGTAAGAAACACACCTCATAGCTGAAGCGGCAAACGAGATCTGGGTAGTTAGCGCCTAGCATTTTGGGATATAGGGTAGCCTCAAGCCGGTAGAAATAGCTCTCAAGCTTGAGTATAGGCTGAGTCGGAGCCGAGGATCGGCTCCGAACCCATCCAACAAGAATGAAGGCGAGATTGACAACTTAACATTGGACATTAACAAGAACCATTCATCCGTTTTTGTAATTTGTTCCTGCTCTTCTCAGTTTTTTGTCCCCTCCTCTCAGAGTCCTTTCAAACATTAATGACATGAAGTGAGGCAAATGTTTTTTAGTTCCGCACAAGTCTCACAAACTTAGAAAAAGGCCATTCTTTCCACTTATTTTATACATGCATATTTCACAAATTCAATTAACGCTTTGCAGTCTTACATTTATTCACTAATTTCCGTGTTGCTGGTCTTCTTTCTGTTCATCTCCAGATTCTTCTTCAGTTCCAAAGTATTCCCTATTCTTCTGGTCACCTATTGTATTCTTCTCTGCCTCTCAAGCATTTTTCTTTGGAATAGTAGAAAAGATTTCATTGGCAAAGTCACTCAGTGTACTTTATTATCAGAATAATGAGAAGCAGAGTCCTCTTCTGCTTGATGGCTCATTTTTTTGTTGAACACATTTTTGCATTTCCTCTTTAACCTGTTCTGCATAAAAAATGTTGTTGAACCTCCAGGAAAAAAAATATTCTAAAGACAGATACTGCAGCTTGAATCCCACACCTGCCTATCGACATTCCTGATTACTGGAATAAATTTGTTTCTCTTCTGTCTGGTGTTCAGCGAATAATAATTTTCCACAAACACTCCAAATTTTAATACTTTGCCTTTTTGCCACAGTTTTGTCATGATCAAGTCTTTCTGCTGATAATGTGCATCTTTGCTAATAAAGGTCTTGGCTGCTTTTTCATGACAAGACTTGCAGTATACACGCAGTGTGCCTTTTCAATTAACAGTTCCTGCTGTGGAATACCAGTCCAGTTGCTTAACTGTGCCTTTATAAAATTAACAGAATCGGTTCCTTCAAATTTCTCTAGTACACCAGAAACTCTCAGATCTCCCCTACATACTATCTCTTCTAATTCTACCATTTTTTGAAACATCTCTTCTTGAATAGTTTTATACTCAGCCAGCCTTTTCTTCATTTCAACCTCTGATTTTTGCTGTTTTAGCATGTTATCTGAATATCTCTTTAAAGCTTCTTCCATTTTTTTAGTTGTTTGCTATCTAAGTTGATATACTCCTTCATTGTTTTGTTATTTTAATCAGCTCTGAGCATATTTGACTTATTTTTCCCCATAGATTACTGGAACCCATGTCTTGCCTCAAAGCTGAAGCTTGAACTGTCTTTGCTGAACACCTGCAGGACTCACCCCAGTCAGTGTTTTCTCTTCAATGTTTGTAGCTGTTTTTCTTTCACGCTCTCTTAGTTTCTTCTTTGCAGGCATTCAGGCAGTGTACCTACTAGCCACTAACTGAATTTCACTCAAGTTGTTAATATCATTGGCTGCTGTTTCCAGTGGTGGCTGGTGACTTCAAATCAAAGGGGGGGGGGGGGCTGCAGGAGACAGCTGAATGGGTAGGACCAACAGGAAGAAGTATGGCCAACAAAAAATGGGGGAAGCTATGCTCAGAACCACAAAAACTGGGACTTTAATTAAATACACTGCCCTGGGTGCCAAACCATCATTATGAGAGTCCAATCAAGACAAAATGAAGTGTAGAAGAAAAAATATTTCAATGCATTGGCTACATGACAGCTTACTTAATATCTAAATGGAAACAAAAAGGTTGTGAGGCATGAAAAAATAAATTACTTTTTAAATACATACTAGAATGTCGGTCAAAATAAAGTATAAAAAAACAAGCAGCACTCAACTCAAACCACATCTCCTTGCACTGCAGTTCTAATTATAATTTATATTCAGCTTTATAAAAGTACCAAGTAACATGCTGAAAGTAGCAATCTCTGTGATACCCCCACTTGTAAAAATGTTTCTTATCCAAAAAAGACCTGCTGCCTGACAACTATCGACTTGTTTCATGGGGAAAACAAGATCAAAGTAAAAAATGAACAGCAAACAAGAAACAAGCTCAACATAAATTGCTTAAAGGATTACTGCACAGGTTATGGGCTACACATGATAATTGGTATTCTGTTTAGTTTACAGATAAAGCTTGCAGAGATGACTGCAAGTCCCCAACAAATGTAATGAGCTTCTGAAAATACTGTAATCCCGTCCTTTATTACAGATACTGTCATATGCATTTCAATACCTAAGGCTTACATATCATCTAGTTATGTAAATAGTCTCTGCATGGCAACAACAAAAATCCTTTCAATGTTGGTAATTCTTTAACAGTATGCTTATTAAAGCTTACTTGCATCTTACAATTTCAGACAAGCTTACCTGATGGTAATTAAAGCACTGCTACTTAAACACAGAGCAACAGGCACTGCAACAACATGCATTTTCTGAATAATAAGAAGCATAAATCAACAGTATATAAATATGACAGAAAATGAGAACATTATGAAAAATCAAGGACAGATGAAAAGGCACTGTAGTATTTGTAACTCCCTTGGATGGGGGATAATCTGCACACTTACACTGCATAACTGCTCCTTGCTTTGCTTGGACACATCCAGTCACTAAATAGGGGAGTGGGGTGCAACATGTATGACACAATTTGAAATCTCTCTGGCTGATGGTGATAGCCCTGACATAGTTGTCATACCTCTCAACCTCAGTGCAAGAAATCTGGACAAAGCCATACATAGAAGTAGGACAAAGGCCCAAAAATAAGGACAGTTTTTAAATATTGCTCTTATAAATTTAGAAAGATAATAGAATAGCAGGTCTTGTATTAGTATGAGTTTTCTGAAGGGTATGAAATCTGAAACTCAAATGTATGTCATTATTTTCTAACTTCAATCTTTAATGATTTGCCACTAATTTGCCAGAAAACCACAATTTTATGAAAAACGGACCAAAAATGTAATGCAAAAATATAAAATAGCCAAACAATACAGCTGGGAACTTGTCAAAGAAGGTACCCTTTTTTAATATTAGTACTGTTAACTTGAGCAACCAACAAAATAAGAGAATCTACATGCATTTCTGAAATAAAAGTAATCTATAATTGATCATTACAATTATTTATTAATTGTAAACCCTCCAAATTTTCTTCCAAAATTGCCATTTTTGCACAGAGATTACTAGGGGGACAGCAACATTTTGAGCCAAAATCAGGGACAGTTGAGAGGTTTGGATATACCTAATTCTATAAAGCAATTTATTTGCATGTACCGCTCAACTTCAACGCAGGGAATCTGAACAAGGCAAAATATATTAGGGGAACATACAAACAGTACTAAAAATTGCTCTTGTATAAACCTAGACAGTTGATAGGATAACAGGTCTTGCTTTAGCATGCATTTTTCTGAAGGGTATGAAGTCTGAAACTCAATGTCTGTAATTATTTAGTGACTTCATTCCTAAATGATTTGCCAGAAAACCAAAATTTTATGATGAACAAACCAAAAATAAGAACCAAAAATCTATTCATTTGTGAAAATCTGGACATTTGAGAGGTTTAGTTCAGCTGGGACTGTCTTTGAGTTTGCCGCCCTTTCCTCCTCACAAAATCATGGTTGAATGGGGCCTCCCCCCTTCAGCCATTCCAATATCCCATTACTTGGCTATTTCACCCCATTTACCATAAACACTGTAATGTGCATACTGCTTTACTTCTATGATGATTTGGATTTCATTTAAAAGTTTTATTTTACATTTTACAGCAGAAACACTAATAGACATCTGGTAAATAAAGCAGTGCAGTCTCACAATGAAAATATAATTAGCATTAAAACTTCTCTGCAATTGAAACTCACATTCACTGAAACAACATTGAAACCCATATTCAGAGAAAATACATATGGCCAGTGGCAGATAAAAGATTAACTTTAGCTTGTTTTCAAATCATAGGTACCTTGCACATGAAACATACGTGTGTTCTTTGATACACCTTCCTGACTGTATTAAATTATATTCCTTGTATAATACAGTACAGTTGTTAGAGGGCATTTTAAATTTATTGTTTTGAACATTTTTCCAATAAACAATGAAACAAACTGCATGCACCAATAATGAAAAAACTGCCCACTTCAGAATATCTCCATCATAAAAGTTTACTCAAACTTCTACAATCAACCAATATCAGTAAATATGCACAATCTCTGCAGAAGTAAACGTCAGCTAAATAATTCCACATCGAAGAGATCTGTAACCAATGAAGAGGTTGCTGCTAGCAAAAAACTTTATATTTCATCATTTTATCTGCAAATAAAGTGCCTGTTGCCCTCGAGGAATAAATTGCCTATGTTACATTTAAAAAATGATAAGCTAGTAATATTGCAATAGGGAATAGATGGCAAACTGATAACAGGTTCATAGTTACTAGTTATCTCTGCCAAAGAGGACATTCTCAGGACTGCAGCATCCACCCCCTTTAAAAGTACAACACAGTACAGAAATACATGTACATACTGTGGGAGTAGAACTCACAACTTTCTGCATTCAAAGCAAGTACATGACCTGTTCTGCTATTAACAATGCAAGCAGACTCAGCATAAGTAGCACTAAATTTCTCTTCCCCTGAAGCTCTCAGCTCATTGTTAAATCCACTCGACACTCAACTGTATCTCAACTTTGCAGCATAGGAAATCTGGAAAAAGCCAACATTTATGGGGGGGGGGGACAAAAGCCCAAAAATAAGGGCACATTTTAAACATTGCTTGTATAATCTTGGAAAGCTGCTAGAATAAAATGTTGTGTCACCACCATGCATCTCACTGCCAAGTCTTGAAACCCGGACCCTGTACAGTACAGTCAGAGCAACATACCATTATGCCAAATCAGCTGGTTTTAGAAAGACAGTAAGACTGAAAATTAAATGGCTATAATTTAGTGAACTCAGTTTTCACCATAGCTCTCAACCTCTTAGCACAAAACACATGGACACAGCCAACAATGGGGGAATACAGCCCCCAAACATATTCAGTGAATTCAGTTCTCACAATAGCTCTCAACCTCCTAGCACAACAAACATGGACAAAGCCAATAATGGGGGAATACAGCCCCCAAAATAGGGACAGATTTCAAATATTCATCTTATAAATTTAGAAAATTGCAAGAATAAAAGGTTTTGTGTTACTATGTACTTTCTGAAGAATGTGAAGTCTGAAATTCAAATGCTTGTCATTATTTAGTGAATTCAAAATGCAGAAAATCACAGATTTTATGAGGAAGAGAACAACAATATGAGGTAAAAATCTGTAATGTTTCCACAAGTGGTGGTGGGTAGGGAATTCAACCTCTTGCTACCTGCACCCAAGGTACAGGTATTTAACTAGGGCATTTCACACACACACACGCACACACACACACACACACACACACACACACACACACACACACACACACACACACACACACACACACTACCTGCAGTTTATCAGCTTTAAAATCCCTTCCTGCAGCTAGCAAAGTCCTTCCTGCAAGAGCGAGCAGCTATCCAACCTCCAGACATTGAAGTCCGATCCCCTTCCAGTTTATGCAGTTGTAACCGCACAGACTTCTGGGCATCTCTGCAGTCTGATGCCTTCTTTCTAATCTGGACTGCTGTTTAACCAGTCTGGATTCCTGCATGCATGCATGGAGTTCTGCGACTCGCTATTGTTTTTTTTATTTTGTTTTTTCTTTTGTTTTTTTTTTCTTTACTTTTACAGCTGGGGGGGGTGCAGTCCTGCAGTCCAATAGCATGAGCCACCCCTGGTTGTTTCTCAATTTCTGTTTACACTCTGGGATAGCTAAAGTTAGCCCTGTCCCTGGAGGCCAAGTCCAATTTGTAATGAGAGACAAAGGTGTGAGGAGTGGCCCAAGTGGCTGCCGCACAAATGGTGTCAATAGGTAGCCTATCCTGAAATGCTGTAGAAGTGGCTAGGCGTCTGGTAGAATGTGCGTTTGGTTTCGAGGGCAGTTGCTTGCCCCTAAGGAGATACACATGAGAAATGGTAGAAGACAGCCATCTGGATAAGGTCACCTTGGAGACTGGAAGACCCTTCCTGTTTTCTGCATAAGAAAGAAACAGTTGATCAGATTTTCTGAATTGTTTAGTTCTATCCAAGTAACATCTGAGTTGGCGATGGACATCCAAACAGTGAAGTTTCTGTTCCGCCCTGTCAGAATAATTAGGGGAAAAAACTGGCAATTCAATAGATTGGTTAATATTCGTCTGGGAAGCAACCTTGGGCAAGAAAGATGGATTAGTTCTTAAAGATACTCTGTCTTTGTGGAAAACCAAGTATGGGGGACAGACACAGAGAGCATGAAGTTCAGACACCCTCCTGGCTGAAGTAACAGCAACCAGAAAAATTGTCTTCCAGGAAAGAAATGTTAATGAGCATGTAGCAGCCGGTTCAAAGGGGGGCAGAATCAAGGATGCCAGCATTAAATTCAGGTCCCATTGCGGAGGGGGATCTTTGATTGGGGGTTTCAGCAGAAAGATCCCTCTAAGAAAAGCTTTGCAAAGCTTGTGAGACATTATGTTCTGATCCGCTAAGCCAACATGAAAATTTGAGATCGCTGCCAGCTGGACCTTAACTGTCGAGGAAGAAGAACCCGATTGAAAAATCTCAACTAGGAAGTCCAAGACTGACTGTACTGGAGCAGTAAAGGGGTCTATGTCCCTGGACTTTGCCCAGAAGGAAAAACGCTGCCATTTACTAGCATAAATCCTTCTGGTAGAGGACTTTAGAGAAGCTACTATGATATCTCGCACGGGATTAGAAATCATAGGGAGCCTGGCTAAGGAAGTAAGTGGAGCAACCAAGCAGTGAGGTTGACAGAAGGAATGGCCTGGTGCAGATGACCCGAATGGTGGGTCAGAAGATCTGGAACTGGATCCAGATGCCAAGGCTGAACCAAGAGATGACAATGTAGGGACGGAAACCAAATTTGTTGAGGCCAGTAAGGGGCAATGAGAATCAACTTGGCTCTCAAGACGGTAGCTTTCTGAATCACTTGAGGTATCAGCGGGAATGGAGGAAAGGCATAAAGAAGTCCCCAGGGCCAATCCTGGGTTAGAGCGTCTCTGGGGGGATAGCCTGGTAGTGGAAGGAGGGAGAAGAAGTCTGGGCATTTGCTGTTTTGGGGTGTAGCAAAAAGGTCGCAGCAAGGGATGCCCCACTTCTGAAAAATCTCGTCCACTACTGATTGTTTGAGAGACCACTCGTGTGGCATGAGAATAGCTCTGCTCAGCCTGTCCGCTAAGAAGTTGGGTTTCCCGGGGATATGCATTGCTATCAGAAACTGATGAGAGGAGATTGCCCATTGCCAAAGTCTGAGAGCTTCTCGACACAGTGGATAGGACCTGGTCCCGCCCTGTTTGTTGATATACCAGACTACGGACATGTTGTCCGTCTGAACTGCAATAGTCCCTAAAGGAAGAAGGTCGCTGAGGGCTTTCAACGTTAAAAGCACTGCTCTCATCTCTAGGACGTTTATGTGCAGATGGTATTCTATGGGTTGCCAAGTCCCATGGACCATCCTGCCCTGATAATGCCCCCCCCACCCGATCAGAGAGGCATCCGAAGTGACTGCGGCAACCGGGACTGGGGGAACAAACAGTCGGCCTTGATGGAGTTGCGGAGAAGACATCCACCAGGTTAGGTGACTCTTGCAAGATTGAGTCACGAAGATCTCATGGCGCATGGGAAGCTGCTGGAAGGACCACTGGGTGAACAACATCCACTGCAGAAGACGCATGTGGAAGCGAGCTAAAGGAAGCAGTACGATGGCCGCAGCCATAAGACCTAGCACCTTCAGGACAAATCTAGCCCTGATCTTTTTGCTGAGTAGTATGATCCGAACATACTTTTGGATGTCTAGAATTCTTTGGTTTGTGAGTCTTGCTGACATCCCGACAGTGTCTAATTCTGCGCCTATAAAGGTAATAGATTGGCAAGGAGACAATGAAGATTTTTCGAAGTTTATCGAAATCCCTAACTGGTTGCAGGTGTGAAGAGTGTAGTCTCTGGCCTTGAGAAGTTGATGCCTGGTGGTGGCAGAGAGGAGCCAGTCGTCTAGATACGGAAACACCTGGAATCCTTGATGTCTCAGGTGAGCCGTGACCGCTGCCATACATTTGGTAAACACTCTGGGGGCTGTAGTGAGACCAAAGGGCAGGGCTCTGAATTGAAAATGACTGGTCCCCAGCCGAAAGCGGAGAAACCTTCTGGAGCGCACTAGTTGGATGGCTCTTTTTGCTAGGAGCTTTGATACCTCCAGCTTTGCCAACTCCCTTAGACCGGGTGAAACGTCTGAAAGGGATTGATGAGGAACAGGATATCTCTCGAAAGGGATATTGTAACCCTCGGATATGATTGACTGTACCCATTTGTCTTGAGAAAGGGAACGCCAGGCTGTTGGGTACAGCGACAATCTTCCCCCGACTGCCTCCAAGGGTGGACAGTTGGGCAACACATGAGGGATGCTGGAAGGGTTTATCAGAGAGAGGCTCCCTGCTACCCTGATTCTGCGGACCCCCTCTGCCTCTAGGGCGGCGTCTATTGTTATTACCCCCTCTGCCTCTGGGGGTAAACTGACCACGTGCGTCCGGCCTGACTCCCTGAGATTTACGGAACCACATTTTCCCTCCCTTCTGACCTTTAGGATAGGGTCTTGAAGGGGTGGAGAAATGGACTCCTATGGCAGAAAGAGTCTTGCCATCTTGCTCACACCTGGTCAATGTGTCCTTCACCTGAGGTCCGAACAAAGCCGAACCATCGAAGGGAGTATTAGTGAAGGACGCCTTAAAAGGATATGTGAAATTACAAAGCCGCATCCAGGACTGACGCCTAAGTGCCACTCCTGTGCCTGCGGCTCTACTCGCCCCATCGGCTGCATAAGAAATGAGCCGCATGGAGGAGTTAGTTATAGAATTTAGGATTCCGAGCTGTGAGGCAATCTTTTCTTGAGCCCCAGCAGCTGACGGATACTGAACTACCTCACCTAGTTCCTTGAGAATATCTCTCTGAAGCCGGGTAAAGTGACAGAGATAGTTCAGCGAGCGCATAGCGAAGGTCGCTGAAGAAAACATCCGCTTACCTAACCTATCCATGGTACTAGAGTCCTTGTTAGGAGGATGGACAGGTACAGAAGGATCGGCAAGTTCCTTCTTGGTGGCAGCCGCTACCACCATGGCATCACCAGGGACACCCTTGGTGAGAAACTGTCTGCCTGCGGGGGCCGTGATGAATTTAGAAGACCTCCTGGGGACTGGTTCCACAGAATCCGGGGCCGCCCACGCCTTTCGAGCCACCACTGCCATGAGTGGGTCGAAAGGCGGAGACACCCAGGAGGTGGATGGTCGAAATCCAAAAGCCTCCAGGTATACCGACTCATCCTCGGAGGGGTTAATGGAAGGCCAGTTCCCCCTCTGCTTAAGGAGTTCCAGGATGTCTGAAAAGGAGACATCCTCAGAGGGGGACCATGGGGAACCCTCCAACTCATCTAAGTCGGTATCTGATGTCGTAGACTCAGGGGAGTCTGTGTGCTTCCTCTTGCACATCCTCTTACGCGGAGGTTCTCCCGAAGGATCAGGAGAAACCTCGGAAGAGGAAGTTCTTCCCAATGGGGAGACCTGGGGTGATGGATCTCTGGGTCCGGGAGCAAGAGAATGGGAAGAGACATCGACAGGCACTGAAGAGGGAGGAGCTAATGGAATTGACCGTTGACTCAGCTCCGGGGCTAGAACACTCCTCATCACCTCAAAGGCTCCCCTTCCAGGGAGGCCAGAAGACTCCCACTCTGAAGAAACAGGAATCCCCGGTCCCGCCAAAAGAGAAGGCTCTGAGGCTGATGTCGGTGCCGAGCTCACCAATGCTGAAGCTCCAAGAGGGAGAGCGGGGTCGGACAAGGGTCCGATGCCACTCGCCCCCTCGGAGCCGACAAGGAAGACCCGACGACCGGATCCCTCCAAGGAAGGTCTCAAGGAGGAAATCAGAGTCGAAGACGACGGAGCCGACAGGGGAGGTATCGGCTCCGGCGCACCCACGGTCAACGTTCCGAGAAGCTCCGGCTCCGAACTCTGAAGGAGAGTCGGAGGAGGAATTTCAGGGGGATGAGGGATAGCGGTCGTCTGCTGAGACGGGCTATGGAGCATCTGGGCCAGTGCCTGTGACTTCAGCAGTCTACTTACCACCCTCTCCAAGTCATGGTCTGACAGCCTGGAAGACCTTGAAGATCGGCTCCGATGGCTCCGCTCCAAAAGCAGAGGAGATCCCGGAGCCGAGCGAATTGACTCCAGGGAAGGGAACCAAGATCTCTTCCTGGAAGGAGCCATCGGAGCCGAAGACCCTTCGGTTCCAGATGGAGCCGACAGCTTATCGGCACCAGTCTTGGTCAAAGATACGTCGGCTCCGGCCGGAGCCGACATCGACATCGATACAAGTGTATCGGAGCCAGCCCTCACCGATATCACCACCTCAGAGAAAGAAAGATTGGCTCCAGCCGGAGCCGATCTCGACTCCGAAGGAGTCGGAGCCACCGCCGAAGGCTTAGGAGTCACAGCCGGGGCTTTAGGTGGCTTAGAGGGCTTTCCCGACCCAGTCTTAGTCGGGGAGCTCTCTGGCTTCAACAAGCCACGTAGGATTAGTTTATTCCTACGTTCCTGCAGGACTCTCTGGCTGAAGGAGTGACAAATAGCACAGGAGTCCTGCAGGTGTAGAGGCCCCAGGCAGTACACACAAGAAGTGTGACCGTCTGTCAGAGACATCTTCTGACAACACGAGTCACACTTCTTGAAGCCTGAGACCTTTACTTCTTTGGACATGATATGCCCACACAAAAAAGCACACACACACAATCCAATCACACAGTTAGCTAATAAAAAGGGGGAAAACTGATTAACACACCCACACTTCCTCATAGAAAAATAATGGAAGGGAGGCTTAAGGCCTGAAGGGAGGAAAAAAACTATCCCTAATACAAGGGAGAAAGGGAATATAGGGCTAAGACAGATAGGTACTATCTAAAACTGACTCTTAAGGAAAGAGAAAAAAGAAAATTGGAAATTTTCTGACTTTAGTACAAAATATACTAAAAACTCTGCCTGAGCTGGTAAAAGGAGACCTCTTTGCGAAGCGGCAAATGAGATCTGGGTAGTCACGCCTTACATCATGGGATATAGGGTTGCCTCGAGCTGGTAAAATTAGCTCTCGAGCTTAGCAAGTGCCGAGTCAGAGCCGAGGATCGGCTCCGAACCCATCCAGCAAGAATGAAAGCGAGTTTGACAACTTAACATAACCATGTAAAATATAATAGCCAACTTCTTGTGAGTTAATACATTTCATACCTATATGTAAAAATGCTATATGTAGCCCTGCTTCAGAAGTTCTTCAGAAAAATGGCAGGCAATTACAACCAGTCAGGTTAAAGAATGTACTTATGACTGCCATTCTACCCTTAATATGTTGATTCCACTGAGTGCAAAATTTTATCTGTGGTATTGATGAACTGAGGCATTACTCATGAAGCATCAAGATGCAACAGCTAAGACTGTCCCCTAAGAGGCTGGTCCAACCTGGGCTGTTTATTGCTATCATAAGATTCTGCAAAGACATTGCCCATTGCCAAACCTTTATGGTATCTCAGCAGAGCAGTATGAGTAGGTTACAGTACGACTGAGACATTGTCCTTGTGGACTGAGGTCACACTTGAGGAAGGAAGTCTTGTAGAACCTGCAATGCAGGATTTCTCTCACTGGTAGGACACTGATGTGAAGAAGAGCTTCTTGTTGAGACCACATCCCATGGACTGTTCTCTCCTCATAATGACTTCCCCTCCTCAGTGAAGTGGCATCCATAATGACTGTGACAGATGGGAGGAGTACAGTGAATCATTACCTTGCAGGTACTAAAGGCGACTGTACCCACCAAAGAATATATCAACTGCAGAATGATGAAAGTTGCATGGAAAAAATTGAGAGAGTATACACATTGCGACAACTGGATGCTGACAGTCCGCTGTAATACTCTCATGTGAAATTCTATTTGAGGAACTAGACTGATTGAAGCTGTAATCGTACCCAATTAATGCAGGACCACAGAACTTGGAGGTGAGGTTGCCTAAATGAGCTTTGAAAAGAGGGATCTGAGAGAGAAATGCCTATTCTTTGGAAGTTTTGCAGCTTTTAAGTTTTGTCCAGCTGCAATCCAATGAACTCTAAACTTTGAGGGAGGCTCTAGTCTGGACTTTTCAAAATTTGCATGGATGCCCAAGGACAGACCCAAATGAAACAAATAATATCTTGCAGAGATAAGGGATTCTTTTGTTGTGGCAATAAAAAATCAATAATCTAGGTACAGATAAACATGGACACCTTTTAGCTTGAGATGAGCTGTGACTACTAACATGTGCTTAGTGAACACCAGGGAAATGGGTGAAAGGCAACGTTCAGCACTTGTAATGACTGGCTTACAGCCAGAAGTGAAGATTCCTTCATGATAGCTTCACAATCTTTATGTGGAGATATACATCTTGAAGGTTTTTTGAGCACATCTAAGCTCATTCTTGCATGGAAGGATTGATTGCACTGTGACTATCTGGAACTTTGTCTTTTTTACACAAAAGTTTAGGTTTCTTAACTCTAAAATGAACCTGAGGTCTTTCGCCTTCTTTGGAACCAAACATTTGGTTTGTTGGATCAGATCAGATCTGACCTCGGCACCTTCTTCCAAATCTTTGGATCCAAGGCTCTGACTCCTTCTGTACCCACAATTCCTGTGACTGTTGTTGTGGAGGGATGAGGGAAAAGAAAATTGCACTTGTTATTAAGGTAGGAGACAAAGAGGTTCTAGGAAGGTTAGCCTCAGTGGCTGAAAATCCTCCATTGCCCCTGTCTGTTTGGGAGTTCACTCATGAGGTAATAGGATAGACCTGTTCATCTTGCCTGCTAGTACATGCGACATCCCTTGAATGTGCATTGCTATCAGAAAGTGACGGGAACACATCTCCCACTGACAGACTCTCAAGGCCTCCTGGCAAAGTGGGTATGATCGTGTGCCTCCTTGTTTGCTGATGTAGTAGGCCACTGACATATTGTCTGTTTGGATAGAAATCACACCCTTGGGTGGATGGTCCTGGAAAGCCTGTAATGCTAAGAGGACTGCTCTCATCTCCAAGATATTGATGCTCCCCACCCTAGAAGGGAAGCATCCTTGGTTACTGTGGCTTGGGGTATCAGTGGACAGATGGGTCTCCCTTCTGCAACCTTTCAGACAGGTTATCCACCACATTATATGGTTTCTGCATACTTGAGTGGGATGGATTCAAGCATGGAGGGGATGAAAACAATAGTGACCACTGGACCAAAAGAGTCCACTGTAACACTCTCACATGGTATCTCGCTACTGGGACTAAAGTGATGGTATAGGCCATCAGATCTAACAAATGAAGAATCGATCTTGCTTGTGGATGAGGGTGCTGAATTACCTAAGAAGCCACCGGTCTTAATGACAGCATTCTCACTGCTGGAAGTTTGTCAGTTTTTGTTGAACTGCATTGATCTGACATTCTATGAATTCTATGTGTTGAGTAGGGGACATTCTGGTCTTCACATGACTGATAGTTATTTCTAACTGATCTGCAAGACAGAGTAGGAATGCTTGAAGCAGTAGATACTTGGAGGTAGCATCAGAGATGACAGTCCAGATATGGGAAGATCTGGATCCCTTGCAGTCGTAGATGAACTGCTACCACTACCAGAATCTTGGTAAACACCCATGGGGGCTACAGTGAGACTGGCAATGCTCTGAATTGGTTATGATTGTCTCAAAGATGGAAACAAATAATTTTTTTTGGATTGCCTTTGAATCTTTATATGGTAGTAGGCATCCTGGAGATCCAGTGAACACATCCAATTGTCCTTCCTCAGAAGAGGTTGTATGGAATGTACAGTGACCATCTAGAACTTCATCTGTTTGACAAATTGATTGAGGTGGCTGAGGTCTAGTCAGACACATAGCCAGTTCAACCAGTACCCTTGACTGGTACTATGAAGCTGCACCCCACCCCTCAGCTCTTCAAGTAAAGAGTGAAAAAAGGACTTTGCTGTAATAATCTGATTGCTACATTGTGGCACACCAACCAGGTGGCCTTATGCATGACATACCCCACCCCCCCTCCTGCCCCAGCCATTCAGGTCTTATTTCTGTGCCCTGCCCCCAGCCCTCCTTCAAAATATTTTATTTAAAAAATAATAACTATTTCTTCTTTAAACTGTAGCAAAGAGTTGCTACAGTTTATACCCTGCATTAAAGAGATATCAGGATTGGCTGATCACACCCCACCATCACTTTTTGCCCAGAGTAGCTGCCCCTTTCACCCTGCCCTAGCTATGCTATTGGGTCTAGTTTTGGCCTGAGGGCCCCTATCTTATTTGGAACTAAAAAGAACCTGGAATAGACTCCAGATCCTTGCTGGTCTGAGGGGACCTGTTGGATGACTCTTTTCTAGTAACTTTGACACTTCTGTTGCTCCAGATTCCAAATGATCAGGTGGTGTATCAGGAATCTTTCATTTTTTTCTTTGGAGGACAGGAAAATGGTATGGTATAGGCTCTGGTGATTATCACTAATACCCAGAAATCTTAAGTAAAGACTTCCAGGCTTGTAGGTGTAAGGTTAATCACCCCTGACTGCCTCCAGAGTCCAGCCAATGGGTAACCCTTCGAGGGTGCTGGTAGGGTTTATTCTGTGATGGGACCAAGGAAACCCTGATTCTGTGGTGATTTTCCATTCCACTCCAGTCGCCTCCTCCTCTTCCTCTGCCTCAGCGGATTTATCTCCAGGAGTGTCATGGTGAAAGCCCTGTTATTTCCAGAACGACATTTTCTTACCTCACCTTTAATTTCTGGAATAGGATCCTTGTGGAGTGCAGAAATGGATTACTATGGCAAACAGGATCTTATTTATTTTATTTATTGATTGATTGATTGATTGACATTTGTTAACCGGGTTAGTCCAACTGAGCCAGGAGCTCATTTTCAGTGAAGACCTGAGGAGAAAAGCTCCAGAAATAATACAAGTAATTATGATATTTACGAAATATTAAAGTAGGGTCACAGAAATATAGTGCAAGTCAAAAATGTGTGCACAGCAGTACAATGCAGAGGCAAAATAACAGTTAACAAGTACAATTTCCAAAATTTGAGAACAGTATATAAGCATAGGCCAAATAAAAATTAAAAGGTTTAAAGAATATTACACTGAGTACAGTATGAATACAGTTTGCTAGAGCAAGTACAAGGAGGAAAAATAGTTGATAGGGATTGATCTTAACTTCTTTCTCACTCCTGGTAAGCATCTTTTTAATCTTGAGTTCAAAATGTGTGTGGAACTATCAAAAGGAGCACTAATAAAGAATGCTATGAAACTTTCCACAAAATCGCATAACCGCAGCCAGGCATGGCAATGCCTCTATCAGCTAATCTTACTGTGTCATCTGCTGCATTGGATAGCAGGTGCATGGCTACATTAGAGGTAGATTACAGGGTAGACATTTGGGGGTCTCCATACTCTTTTGGACATCTGAAGGCAACTTATCTGAAACAGACTTGGAAATCTCCTTCACCAAGACCCTCTGAAAACATGTCAGGTGTGCAAGGTAATTCAGCTCCCTGAGGGCAAAGGTCACTGAAGCTTTAAGTCTGTTTCCCTAGTCTGTCCAAAGCCCTTGACTATCTGTTAGGGGGGTGGACAGAAGAACTCTCCTCAAACAGTTCTTTATTTGTGGCTGCTGTTACCACAACGGCATCTACTGGGGTGTTTTGACAAATACTTTCTATCTTTTTGGGCTGCTAAGATTTTGTCAGCCTTTTAGGAATTGGCTCTGTAATATCAAGGTCCTTCCACCCTCTCTGTGCCATAAAATCTATGAGTGCATCTGGAGGGCGAACCAACCAAGATTCAGAGGCAGACCCAAAATATTTAAGAAACACAGACTCATCTGGAGTATGACTTTTAGTCCACCATCCCCCCATCTATTTCATCAATTCCAGGATGTTCCCAAATGTGACTTCTTCTGTGGGGATCCAGGGGATTCTTCTCCCTCACCCAAATCCATGTCCTCAGTGACTGACTCAGGAGAGGAGTCTATGTGCTTCCGTATGTATGTCTATTTCCTTGGAACATGACTCTGGGGTTCTGGTGGGGACAAATCGGAATCAGACAGAGAACACCAATTGTGACTGAGGAAGCACTTCCTCTGTCAATGGACTCAGGAAGCCTCTCAACTCAATAGAGGTCTGCTCCAAGGAGGAACTAAGACCCAAACTATCAAGTGCAGAGGCACTGTGGGGAAGAAATGGTTCCATAAAACTCCAGGTCACTCCACCACTGGTGCCGCAACACTGATGCTTCAGCTCCAGAACTTGTCCCGATCTGATAGCACTGGACTCTAGACAGTAAGGGATGCAGTCGAAGCTGAAATCCCTTAGGCAGTCAGATCTGACTGACAGCTGCTGGAAGGTTTAGGGCCCATGGAGAAAAGTGTGACAGTGTCAGTGAGCCTGTACCTAGGCCTCCCTTCAGGGACAGTAGAAGCAGTATCAAAATATTACATTAGAAATCACAACCTAGAAAGAAAAAAAAATCAAATTCATAAGTACATAATAAATAAAATAACTGTACAATAGTCTCTAACTATTACATAATATTTTTAGATAAAGTATGTGACAATTATTCTTGGCAGTCACAAATGGCATTACAGTCAACTTCTAAATACTGGATGACAAATGCTAATTTATTGATCATGATACTGCTATCTAAATGCTAAGCAAAATAAAATAAATTTCAAACCATTACATTCAGCGTGCCTTGTAAATTATATACAAGAACTAGTTCTCAAAATTAATATGGGGATGGGGTAGGAAACTATTCTAATGAATGACATTATAAAGAACTTCCAGGTAGGATTTTCATTCACATTAATTCATTAACACCTAGCTTCAGTGGAATTGTAAACCTAACACCAGCAGAATTCTTGGCTATACAGCTATTTCCAGAGAAGAATTAGTGAAAATGCAATTTTGTAACCTGCCTGTAAACAAATGTTCATCACTTTAGAACTATAAAAGTTACAAAGAAAGTTAAAATGCAAAGGTTGTTCATCACACATACATTCTTCTTCACAGGGGTGATAGTAATGTTAGCCAGACATAATGGTAATTTTTATTCTGAAGAAGTAAATAAACAGTACATTAAATGTTGTTACTGCAGTTATACAAACAACTATTAATATCACTCTAACTGTAGTAGATAGACCCCTACTGTCAGTATGACTTTTGTTCGGGCATTGACAGATTTTATTTTCCTAGGCTCAAAAAGATCCATGTAGATAGTGACTGCAGCCATGGAATTAAAACTTCCTTACTTTTTAGAATGAAAGATATAGCAAATATGGATGAGATTTTAAAGGGTAAAGACAAAGAAATCTTTTTTTTTTAGCAAAGGTCCATATATTCAAAGCCACGGTTTTCTCAGTACTAACATATGGCTGTAAGAGTTGGACTATGAGTAAGGCTGTAAACTAGAAAACTGATGCTTCTGAACATAACTCTGCACCTGTACTGTCTGTTTTCATACTTCCTCAACTGATGAGTCTTGGATCCGACATCAGATCCATCTTTGGACACTTTGTTAAACTTTAGGTTCCGTAGCTTGAGCTCCTCCCTTTGCCTATAATCTCCTATTTCTCCTCACTTACACAAATAATGGAGAAACTGCTGGGTAACCAAAACTTAATTCCAAAAGTACAAAAACCTCAAGTAAGCGCTTTCGTCTCCAAACAATCACAATAATAGACTTCTTCAGACTGAGATAGCCATAACCATACACACTTGAAATAACAGTACTAATCACATGATAAAACTTACATTATCAATCATATGCTAAATTAAAAAATATATATCACCAACTTGACATACCTATTAGTTAAAAATTCATAAAAATTAACTCACGCTACCTTTAATGTTTTAACCCTTTTCTTTTTAAATACATAATAAATTATTCTCTGTTATTTAACCCGGGGGGGGGGGCAAGCATTTAATCTGACTTGCCAGCAGTATTCAAGCCAGCCTAACTCTTTTTCTACATTCATAATATTAACAATATTGGCCAGGGATTCTAATACTAAAAACCTACAATTTACTTTACACTTACTACCTTTATAATGTTTACTCATAGCATTTTTATTGTCTTCTATTTGAATAGCATGTTTATGTTCATATATTCTTCTATTCAACATTCAAGTAGTTCTTCCAACATAAAAACTTTTACATTCCATACACACTATAAGACAGATCTCATTTTTGGATTTACAACTAAACATCCCTGGTATTCTCACTTTGCTGTTTCCCACTTCTAACTCACTCCCTTCAGTATATAACAGATGACACATATTGCAATTATAACATTTAATCATACCACTTCTCTGCTCTGTTTGATAACTGTTACTCAATTTTCCTTGAAAATAGTTTTTAAAACTCTTAGCTTTCTTTTGTATAAATTTAAGACTAGTTTTTATTTTACTAATTAACTCACCATTGGCCTTAAATAATCCCATATTGTTCTTAACAACATTCTTTATAGCCTGTGAGTCTACACTATTTTGTATAGCCATAGCCCCTCTATATTCATATTAATTTTTACTATTATAAATGCCATTTACTTTACCATTTCTTTCATCCATCTGCTCTTGAAGTAATTTATTCACTTCTACAGATGGACAACCTCTTTTTTCAAATTTTTTTTATAAAAGAACTTAGCTTCCTCAAGGAAATCATCATCTTTTTTGCTTAAACTACTAATCCTTTTTAATTGTCCCTTCACTACATTCATCTTAGTTTTTTTGGGGGGTGCATAATGGAATAGTGTACATAACACAAAAAACACAGCATCCATGGGACCTGATGGTGTCCCCGGCTGTGTGCTCCACGAACTCAACGAGGAATTAAACCCACAGCTAGGACAGCTGTTTAATCATAGTCTTACCTCTGGATATGTACCCAGGGAGTGGCGCACTGCAACTGTGGTCCCACTTCACAAAGGCGGTGCCTCCACCGACCCTGGAAATTACCGTCCCATTAGCTTGACAAGCCTTATCTGCAAAGCCATGGAGAGGATCATAATGGACCTCATAAATAAAGACATAGGGAATTTGCAGACTTTGGATCCATCCCAGTTTGGCTTTGTCAAAGGCAGATCATGCCTTCTAAACTTGGTTGACTTTTTGAAACAGTCACCAAAGCCATTGATGAGGGAAAGGCAGTCCATACAGCCTACCTCGATCTGGCTAAGGCCTTTGATACAATACCCCACTCGGGTATCATTGAAAAACTCATCAGCTTAAATGTTAACCCATACATCACAAGATGGGTTGCAAACTGGCTGAGTGACAGAACCCACAGGGTCAGAGTTGCTGGCGCCATGTCAGACTCAAAGCCTGTCACAAGTGGTGTACCACAGGGCTCAGTCCTGGGCCCACTCTTGTTTGGCATCTACTTTTCCAAGTACAAGCAAACACAGGAGGGTTATGGCTGACAAAGTTTGCAGATGACTGCAAACTGGGCCATAGTAGAAAACACATCTGACACAGATATCCTTCAGAAGGGTCTCACAGAAACGGATAACTGGTGCCAGAGCCATGGCCTAAAGTTAAATGCCAAAAATGCATAGTCATACCCTTCGGGAAAAACAAGGTTACCCCTAGCTACCAAATAGGTGGCAATCCACTGAGTACAGAAGAAGTTATCAGGGACCTGGGGACCCAGGTTGATAGTAGTCTGTCATTCGACACCCATGTAGCTAAAGTAGTTAGGAAGACCTTCTACATTGCCCACCTTATCATGAAGGGATTCTCATCTAGATCAAGGGAGGTCATAGTCTCCCTATACTCATCACTCATCAGACCAATGATTGAATACAATGCCCCATTCGGAATGTATCTGACCCGACACTTGCAGCAGCTGGAGAGGCCACAAAAGTTCCTCACCAAAAGGATAAAGGGTCTCAAACATCTGTCCTATGCTGCCCGACTGAAAGAACTCCAGCTCTATTCAGTCGCTTACCGCTTGCTCAGAGGTGACCTTTGCCTAACATACAAGGCCATGTCAAACCCAGATTTGATGAATATGCTTCACCTCAAAAAATCTAGATCCGTCAGAGCCACAAGGCGGAGACTTAAACCTCGACACGGCTATTAATAGGACGTGCTGGAGGGATAGATTCATCACCCAAAGACTCCCTATGCTGTGGAATAAAATCCCGGTATATGTGAGGCAGAGCACCTCGCTGGCCTTGTTCAAGAGAAATCTTGACCAATGGATGGGAGATCGCAGATATACCCCAGGGATTACCTCAGTGTCACTGCTCAACAGAGGCACAGCAAAATAATGGGTATAGTTCCCCATACTAAAGGGGTGGCTTAAGCCACAGAACTATGGGCTAGGCTTGTAAATGCCCTCGGGCAGATAGCCTAGTATGAACCTATGAACCTATGAACCTATAACTATTATTCTGAACTTCTTTTTTATACACCTTAGCTAATAACTTCTTATTTTCTTTAAAGATGGTTAAGTCCAGATTATTAATTTCACTATAATTATACTCATAAATAAATTTCATATATGAACACACATTATTTGTATAGTGTATAAATTCTTCCAGTAGGAACTAAAGAAGCACCCATAGCTACACCATTAACTTGCACATACATATTCTCATAAAGGACAAAAAAATATGGCTTAAAACCAATTCTATCATTTCCATTAGCAACCATATGGTATTAGTCATAAACATTCTAGTTCTTAACAACTCTAGCCTTACTCTCTCCATGCCTTCTTCATTTGGAATCATATTATAAAGTGACGACATCTAATGTCACTAATAAATCAGAATCACTCACAATAATTTCTTTATTTTTTTAATAAAATCAAAACTATCCTTTATATATGCAGAGTTAAATAAAACTGCCTTTTGCAGATGTTTATAAAAAAACTGACAACCCTTCTGTTTTACTATTAGCACTTGCTACTATGGGTCTTAATGGGGATTCATTCAAATTTTTGTGAATTTTAGGGATTCCATAAATCTTACTTATCTTTAGGTTTGTATTAATCAAAAAAATGTTGGTTCTATCTGTTCTTCCAGCTAAAAAACATTCTTCTCTGCAGAATCAATCATTGCATAACCTTTTTCACTTCTTTAATACTAATTTTCTTATAAAAATTACCATATGATAATAATACACTCATTTGTCTTTCATAATTTTCCCTATATAACACCACCAAAGACCCCCTTTATCAGCTTTCATACATAAAATATCATCATTCTTCAGCAGTTTATCAAAACAATATTTTTAATTTCTAGACATATTAAAATATTTTTATTCAGTCTTATTGTCCAAGATCTCAATGATTTGTACTTCACATATATTTAAAAAACATTTCCAATTCTTTTAACACAAGTGGGTTAAAACTACTAATTTTATAAAACTCACACTTTTGTACTTCACTTTTAGCAAACAGAACATTCAAATTCAACTGTCTTACATAGTCTCTTAATTCATTAATTGTATTAAGTTTGTTCACCCTCTGGGATGGTGCAAATTTCCATCCTTTGCTTAATACTATACATTCTTCTTCAGATAAATAATAATTACTCAAGTTTACAATTTTGAAATTTACAGTACCTATGCCCTCCATGTTTGCCTTGTTTTCTTCCAGTTCATTTTGTGTTGTTTTTTTCTGGAAAAAAAAAAAGTTTTTTTTTGGATAACCTTTATTGTTCATTGAATTATTATTTCTCCCATTGGCTGTCACTTGTGCCCAAGTTCTTTCCTCACTATTAATTCTTTGGTACACTTCCACTGTTTGTTGGCTTTCTTTATGTGGTTTTATGACTGAATGAGTTCCTGCTTCTGCAGACTCTACAGTTTGAGTACTCATGTTCGTCGCTAGCAGCATATTTGTTGATACCTCTATGGCTCCTTTTGCCCCTGATGCTTATTTAAAAGTTCTTTTTATAACATTTTCCACAGTAGCTGTTTTATTTCTCTCATTTAGATGCTCCGATCATCTCATAGCATTTGACTCTGTGGCCGCTATAGTGACATCACCTTCTCCATGCTTTCCTGGTACTTCATTCAATAATTTCAGCCCATATGCGGAAGCCACACCCCTTCATACTCTCTCCAATCACACTCAAATTTCTTTTGTTTTCTCTTACTTAGTGTATCATTCAGTTTAATTAAATTATCTGGAATGTTACACATTCTACTGTTAAAGTTATCTTTGGAGGTGTTTTCTTTAAGTTTAACAAAGTTATTACATATATTGTCAGACACTTCTGCCATTTTCATATTGTTATAATTTAACAGAACTTCTAAATATTGTAGTCCTGCTTTTTGGTTGATCTCAAGCCACTTGTCTGCCATATTTTTAGGTAGATCATTGCTTGCTGGTAATTTGTTGATTCTCAGTCCTTTTGGAACTTGATTTACTCTTAAGCAATTTTCAAAGAACAAATTGTCCCACTGTAGATGTTTTAACTTAGACATATCAATCTCTAAGTCAATGAACATTTCTCCATGGTTCACTTTAGTAAGCATTATGGATTGTTGTTCTTCACCTCACAAAAAAGGATTCACCGGTGGTGTCAAACATACCTGCAGTACTTCGTCACTGGACATGGTACTGTTACATCTCCGATTGTTAAACGCGCTCACAGTTCCTTCATTTTTTATGATGAATGAACCTGATGGTGTATCATTTAATACACACCCTTCTGGTAGCATAGTAAAACTTGTACCTGGAAAAGTGCAGTTATCTATTCAGAAGCCACTAAACACAGAAAAGTTCTCTCCAAAGTAGCAGCAATGGCAAACAACTGGATACACAAATAATGCAGAAACTACTGGGTAACCAACACTTTATTCCAAAAGTACAAAAACCTCAAGTAAGCACTTTCATCTCCAAACAATCACAATAAGAGACTTCTTCAAAATGAGGCAACCATAACCATACACACTTGAAATAACAGTTCTAATCACATGATAAAACTTACATCATCAATCACATGCTAAATTAAAAAATATATCACCAACTTGGCATACATATTAGTTACAAATTCATAAAAATTTAACTCAAGCTACCTTTAATGTTTTAACCCTTTCCTTTTTAAATACATAATAAATTCTTCTCTGTTATTTGACCGGGGGGAAAACAAACATTTAATCTGACTTGGCAGCAGTATTCAAGCCAGCCTAACTCTTCTTCTCTATTCATAATATTAACAATATTGGCCAAGGATTCTAATACTAAAACCTATAATTTACTTTACACTTACTACCTTTATAGTGTTTCCTCATAGCATTTTTATTGTCTCCTATTTGAATAGCGTGTTTATGTTTGTATATTCTGCTATTCAACTCTCGAGTAGTTCTTCCAACATAAAAACTAATAATGTAATGTTAGCCACACATAATGGTAATTTTATGCTGAAGAAGTAAATAAACAATACATTAAATGTAGTTACTGCAGTTATACAAACAACTATTACTATCACTCAAACTATACTAGATAGACACCTATTGTCAGTATGACTTTTGTTCAGACAGTGACAGATTTTATTTAGCTAGGCTCAGAAAGATCCAGGTAGATAGTGACTGCAGTCATGAAATTAAAACTTCCTTACTTTTTAGAATGAAAGATATGGCAAATCTGGATGACATTTTAAAGGGCTAAGACAAAGAAATCTCTTTTTTAAACAAAGATCCATATATTCAAAGCCATGGTTTTCTCTGTACTAACATATGGCTGTAAGAGTTGGACTATGGGTAAGGTTGTAAACTAGAAAAATGATACTTCTGAACTCTGCTGTCAGAGAAAAATTAAAGTTCTGTACTCACCATAACTCTGCACCTGTGTTGTCTGTTTTCATCCTTCCTCAACTGATGAGTCTTGTATCCAACATCAGATCCGTCTTTGGCCACTTTGTTAAACTTTAGGTTCCGTAGCTTGAGCTCCTCCCTTTGCCCATAATTTCCTATTTCTCCTCAGTTACCTCAGATTGAGTTTGCCCTCTATTCAGCTAACCAGAATATGATAAAGTATTATCAACTAATACCATTCCCTGAGGTAAGACAATTAGTCCAAAAATAGAGCAAGAGAAAAGGGAGAAGAATAAGAAGCCCTTAAGCTCATGTAGTGAGAATAACAGGGAATAATCCCACAGGACATACTAGGAGACTATCAAATAGTATTGGGGTTGGAGGGTGGGATGTTGAGGAAGGATGAAAACAGATAACACAGATGCAGTATTATGGTGAGTACATAACTTTAATATGTCATATTGTCTTTTTTGTTCATTCCTCATCTGACAGAACAGAGTCTCCAGCTACAGAAACCCTGGATGGTCCTCAAGGAAGGATATTCCGGAGTACAGTGGAGCCAAATGTTTCCTGATTCCTAGAAGAAATGTCCAACTTATAATGAGTTACAAAGGTGTGAACAATTGACCATGTAGCAGCTGCATAAATGTCATATATAGAAGCTCTAGATCAAAATGTAGATGATGTGGCCATAGGTCTAGTGGAATGTGTCTTAGGTGATTTGGGCAATGATACTCCTTTACTCTTATAGACAAAAACATTGCAATCAGGAAGCCATCTAACCAAAGTTGCTTTTGATATAGCTATGCCCAATTTAACTAATTTCCTAGTTACCTTGGAAAAGGAACTAGTTGTTCCAATTTTCTTGAATCTTTAGTTCTGTGAATACAGAATAAAAGTTGTCTATGAATGTTCAAAAAAAATGAAACGTATTCTCCCTTGTTGGAAAAATATGGGAAGAAGGCTGGTATGTTAACTGACTGGTTATGATTTGTGTTTGGCAACATCTTAGGCTGAAAGGAAGAGTTAGTCCGAAGAGATACTCTATTCTTTTGAAAAATTAGGTAAGGTGTCTGGGAAGAAACTGCCTGGAGCTATGATACCCATCTAGCTGATGTAATGGTGACCAGGAAAAAAGTTTTCCATGACAAAAACTTTAACTCTGCCTTGGCTGGAGGCTCAAAGAGAGCTTGAGTCAAAGCTTGAAGCACAACTGTCAGGTCCCACAGAAGAATAGGAGTATGGAGTAGAAGAGTACCCCTAAGAAAAGCTTTATACGATTTCAAGGAGGCTAGAGAGGAGTGGATTTTGCCTAGGTGAACGTCTCAAATGGCAGCAAGTTATAATTTGATTGTTGAATAATTAGAAGTTATGTACCTACCATAACGTTCCATGTTAGTTGTCTTCTCTCGCCTTCTTTCTTGCTGGATGGGTTCAGAGCCGATCCTCGGCTCCGACTCGGCACTTGCTAAGCTCGAGAGTCACATTTACCAGCTCGAGGCAGCCCCATATCCCATGATGCAAGGCGGTAATTACCCAGATCTCGTTTGGTATCTAGAGGAAAAACTGCCTATAAAAAACTTTCCACTAAGGAAAGAGAAACACTAACCTAAAAAGGCTGTAATGGAAACCAGGTAATCAAGGACAAGAACTATCTGGTGTCCAAGGAAGAAGAATCTTCCAGAGAAAAGGGGAGATCAAGGTCTGTCCAGGCTAGGGGGACAGGAGGGAGGGACGCAAGAAAGAAGGCGAGAGAAGACAACTAACATGGAACGTTATGGTAGGTACATAACTTCTAAATGTTAAGTTGTCAATCTTGCCTTCATTCTTGCTGGATGGGACCGCGTCCCTAGCACCTCTATCCTGGGTGGCTCAATGGAACAGACTCTTGAGAACAGTGGAACCAAAGCTTGCCCTGTCCCTGGAGGCCAAATCCAATTTGTAATGAGAAACGAAGGTATGAGGAGTGGCTCAAGTGGCTGCTGCACAAATAGTATCTAAGGGTAGTCTAGCCTGAAAGGCTGTAGAAGTGGCTAGACCTCTTGTGGAATGAGCTTTAGGTTTTGAGTTCAGCTGTTTGCCTCTAAGCTGATAAATGTCAGAAATGGTGGAAGATAGCCATCTAGATAAGGTCACTTTAGAAATAGGGAGACCTTTTCTATTTTCAGCATAAGACAGAAAGAGCTGATTGGACTTCCTGAATTGCTTTGTTCTATCCAAGTAATATCTAAGTTGGCGATGAACATCTAAGTAATGCAATTTTTGTTCCGCCCTGTTAGAATAATTTGGAAAAAATACAGGGAGATCAATGGATTGGTTTAAATTTGTCTTAGAAGCAACTTTGGGCAAAAAGGATGGGTTGGTTCTCCAGGATACTCTGTCTTTGTGGAAGACCAAATAAGGGGGACGAACACAGAGGGCATGAAGTTCAGACACTCTTCTAGCCGAGGTAATAGCAACTAGAAAAAGTGTCTTCCAAGAAAGAAACTTTAATGAACATGAAGCAGCCGGTTCAAAAGGGGGAAGTATCAAGGATGTCAGCACTAAATTTAAATCCCACTGTGGTGGAGGATCTCTAACAGGGGGTTTAAGAAGGAACACTCCTTTGAGAAAGGCTTTACAAAGTTTGTGGGACATAATGTTGTGGTCTGCAAAGCCGACATGGAAGTTCGAGATTGCAGCCAACTGAACTTTGACTGTGGAAGACGAAGAACCTGAGTGAAAAATTTCCACAAGGAAATCCAAGACCGACTGAATAGGGGCAGTAAAGGGGTCTATGTTCTTAGATTTTGCCCAAAAAGAGAAGCGTTTCAACTTGCTAGAATAAATCCTCCTTGTAGAGGACTTAAGAGAAGCTACTATGATATCTCTAACGGGGTTAGAGATTATAGGAAGCCTGGCTAAGGAAGGAAGTGGAGCAACCAAGCTGTGAGGTTGAGGGAAGGAACTGACCGGTGCAGTTGACCCGACTGGTGGGTCAGAAGATCTGGAACTGGGTCCAGATGCCAAGGCCGCACCAAAAGATGGCGATGAAGGAACGGGAACCAAATTTGTCGAGGCCAGTAAGGGGCAATGAGAATCATTTTGGCTCTCAAGACAGTAGCTTTCTGGAGTACTTGTGGTATCAAAGGAAAGGGAGGAAAGGCATAAAGAAGTCCCCGGGGCCGATCTTGGGTAAGAGCGTCTCTGGGGGGATGACCAGGAAGTGGGAAGAGAGAGAAGAAGTCTGGGCATTTGCTGTTTTGGGGTGTAGCAAAAAGATCGCAGCATGGGCGGCCCCACTTCTGAAAAATCTCCTCCACAATGAATTGCTTGAGAGACCACTCGTGAGGCATGAGAATAGCTCTGCTCAATCTGTCCGCTATTATGTTGGTTTTCCCGGGGATATGCATTGCTACCAGAAACCGATGAGAGGAGATCGCCCATTGCCAAAGTCTGAGAGCTTCTCGACACAAGGGATAGGACTTGGTTCCGCCCTGCTTGTTGATGTACCACACGATGGACATGTTGTCCGTGTGAACTGCAATAGTCCCTAAAGGGAGAAAGTCGTTGAGGGCTTGCAACGTTAAAAGCACTGCTCTCATCTCTAGGACGTTTATGTGCAGGTGGTATTCGAATGGTTGCCACGTGCCATGAACCATCCTGCCCTGATAATGTCCCCCCTACCCGATCAGGGAGGCATCCGAAGTGACCGTGACTACCGGGGCCGGGGGAACAAATGGTCTGCCCTGATGAACTAGAGGAGAGGAAATCCACCAGGATAGATGGTTCTTGCAGGTCTGTGTCATCAGAATCTTGTGACGCATGGGAAGCTGTTGGAAGGACCATTGGGTGAACAACATCCATTGTAGGAGACACATGTAAAAGCGGGCCAGAGGAAGAAGTGTTATGGCAGCTGCCATGAGGCCCAACACTTTCAGGACCAACCTGGCTTGCGCCCTGTTGCTGGATAGGATGATCCGAACGTGGTTTTGGATATCTAGGATTCTCTGACTTGTTAGGTTTGCTGACATCCGAGTAGTGTCTAGATTTGACACAAGGCACAGAAACTGATAAATAACAAATAGGACAAACCAGCTAGTAGACCAGGAACGGATTCAGAACACAGAAAGGTAAAAACACAGTTCCTTAAATTTGAGAAAATGCGGGAACACTAATTAACAAATTAAAGTTACATACACATGCAAAATATTAAGAAATACCTAATTAAAGTGAACAATATTGAAAATACATCCGCACAAAATACAGACTGAAAAAACTAAAAACCCTAAAAGTTCCTAATAGAGACATATACTTATAAGCATATTAGTTAATGTATTTATTTATCCATGTAAACTATTTAACTTTAAAATACAGGAAATAGAACAGGCCTCGTTTGTTAATTAGTGTTCCCGCATTTTCTCTCATTTAAGGAACTGTGTTTTTACCTTTCTGTGTTCTGAAGAAGTTTGCAATTAAGACAAACAAAAAGCGCTTTGACAGATTTGTTTACTTGAATTTTATTTGTGCCTTGGCGTTTTTACTCTGTGGATTTCAGTTGTCTGGTGGTGCTTCTCTGTGGATTAAAATCCGTTCCTGGTCTACTAGCTGGTTTGTCCTATTTGTTATTTATTAGTGTCTAGATTTGCTCCTATAAAGGTAATAGATTGGCAGGGCAACAAGGAAGACTTTTCGAAGTTGACTGAAATTCCTAAGTGACCGCAGAGACGTAGGGTGTAATCTCTGGCTTGGAGGAGTTGATGCCTGGTGGTGGCTGAGAGGAGCCAGTCGTTGAGATACGGAAACACCTGGAATCCTTGACGTCTCAGGTGTGCTGTGACCACTGCCATGCATTTGGTGAACACTCTGGGGGCTGTAGTGAGGCCAAAGGGCAGGGCTCTAAATTGAAAATGACTGGTCCCCAGCCGAAAGCGGAGAAAACTTCTGGACGTCTGTGAATCTTTATATGATAGTATGCATCCTGAAGGTCTGTGGAGCACATCCAGTTGTCTTTGCCCAGAAAGGGCAAAATCGATTGAAGTGTGACCATCCGAAATCTTGTCTTTTTGACAGACTTGTTGAGCCTGCTGAGGTCTAATATTGGTCTCCAGTCTCCCGTCTTTTTGGGGACCAAAAACAACCTTGAGTAGATTCCGGACTCTAAATGATCTTTTGGTACTGGCTGGATGGCCCTTTTTTTTAGAAGCTTTGACACCTCTAATTTCACAATTTCCCTTAGACCGGGTGGTACGTCTGGAAGGGAACCTCTTTGAGGGAAGGGGCTTTCCTCAAAGGGAATCTTGTAGCCCTCGGATATGATCGACTGTACCCATTTGTAGGGAAAGCCGGGCTTCTGGGTACAGCGACAATCTTCCCCGACTGCCTCCAAGGGTGGGCAGTTGGGCAACACCTCAGGGATGCTGGAAGGGCTTGTCAGAGAGAGACTCTCTGGAGCCCTGGTTCTGCAGCCCCCCTCTGCCCCTAGGGTGGCATCTATTGTTATTACCCCCTCTGCCTCTGGGGGTAAACTGACCACGTGCATCCAGCATGACTCCCTGAGATTTTCGGAACCACATCTTCTCCCCCTTCTGACCTTTGGGATAAGGCCTGGAAGGGGCGGAGAAACGGACTCCTACGGCAGAAAGAGTCTTGCCAACTTGCTCGCACCTGGTCAAAGTGTCCTTCACCTGAGGACCAAACAATGTTGACCCATCAAAGGGAGAGTTTGTGAAGGATGCCTTAAAGGGGTCTGCAAAATTACAGAGCCGCATCCAGGACTGATGTCTGAGAGCCACTCCAGTGCCTGCAGCTCTACTCGCCCCATCGGCTGCATAAGAAATGAGCCACATGGAGGAGTTGGTTATGGAATTAAGGATTCCCAGCTGAGAAGCAATCTTTTCCTGAGCTCCTGCTGCTGAAGGATCCTGTACTACTTCACCTAATTCTTTAAGGATGTCCCTTTGAAGTCTGGTGAAGTGACATAAATAATTCAGCGAACGCATAGCAAAGGTCACTGAGGAAAACATCCACTTGCCATACCTGTCTATGGTCCTAGACTCCTTATTAGGAGGATGGACTGGTACAGAAGGATCTGCAAGTTCCTTCTTGGTGGCGGCCGCCACCACCATGGCATCAACCGGGACACCTTTGGTAAGAAACTGCTTTTCAGCGGAGGCCGTAATAAATTTTGAAGGTCTCCTGGGGACTGGTTCCACCGAATCAGGAGATGCCCACGCCTTTCGAGCTATGACCTCCATGAGAGGGTAGAAAGGCAGAGACACCCAGGAGGTGGAGGGTCGAGATCCAAAAGCCTCCAGGTATACCGATTCATCCTCGGAGGGGTTAATGGAGGGCCAGTTCCCCCTCTGTTTAAGGAGCTCAAGGATGTCTGAAAAGGAGACATCCTCAGAGGGGGATCTTGGGGACCCCTCCGATTCATCCAAATCGGTATCCGATGTTGTAGACTCAGGGGAGTCTAAGTGCTTCCTCTTGCAGGTCCTCTTACGCGGGGGTTCACCTGAAGGATCAGGAGAAACCTCGGAAGAGGAAGTTCTTCCCAATGGGGAGACCTGGGGCGATGGATCTCTGGGTCCGGGAGCAAGAGAGCGGGAAGAGGTATCTACAGGCACCATAGAGGGAGGAGCTAAAGGAACCGATTGCTGACTGAGCTCAGGGGCTAGCACACTCCTCATCACCTCGAAGGCTCCCCTCCCAGGGAGGGCCGAGAGATCCCACTCCGAAGAAACGGGGATCCCTGGTCCCACCAAGAGGGAAGGCTCCAAAGCAGATGTCGGGGCCGAGCTCACCAAGGCCGAAGCCCCAAGAGGGAGAGCGGGGTCGGACAAGGGTCTGATGCCACTCGCCCCCTCGGAACCGACCAGGGAAGCCCGACGCCCGGATCCCTCCAAGGAAGGTCTCAAGGAGGAGATAGGAGTCGAAGACGACGGAGCCGAAAGGTGTGGTATCGGCTCCGAAGCAGCAACAGTCACGGTACCAATAATCTCCGGCTCCGAACTCTGTAAGAGTCGAAGGAGGAATCTCAGGGGGGTGTAGAATAGCTGACGGGCTATGGAGCATCTGGGCTAGTGCCTGTGATTTTAATAGCCTACTCACCACTCTCTCTAAGTCGTGGTCTGAGAGCCTGGACGACCTCGATGATCGGCTCCGATGGCTCCGCTCCGAAAGCAAGGGAGAGGCTGGAGCCGAGTGTATAGACTCCAAAGAAGGAGATCTAGACCTCTTCTTGGAGGGAGCCATCGGAGCCGAAGAACATTCGGCTCCAGGCGGAGCCGACAACTTGCCGGCTCTGAGAGGAGACAAAGATATCTCGGCTCCAGCCGGAGCCGAGACATGCTTCGACGCAAGGGTGTCGGCTCCAGACGGAGCCGACACAGGTGCCGAAGCCAGGGTATCGGAGCCAACCGGTGCTGGTACAGAAACTTCCAACAAGGAAGGATCGGCTCCGGACGGAGCCGATATCGACTCCGGTGGAGTCGGAACCAAGACCACAGACTTGGACACCGAAGCCTGGGTCTTGGAAGGTTTGGAGGGCTTCCCAGAGCTGACCTTAGCCGGGGAGCTTTCTGGTTTAAGAAGACCCCTGAGGATCAACTTATTTCTACGTTCCTGCAGGACTCTCTGGCTGAAAGAATGACATATAGCACAGGAGTCCTGCAGGTGTAGGGGTCCCAGGCAATAAATACAAGAAGTGTGACCGTCTGTCAGAGACATCTTCTGACAGCACGAGTCACACTTCTTGAAACCTGAGACCCTAGTATCCTTGGACATATCTCGGTCCTAAAACACTCACACACACCAATCAGTCCAAACAAGACACTAACAAATAAAAATTATAAATAAAATTTATAAATAACTAATAATAATAATTAGTTATTACTATAAGAGTGACACAACACACACACACCTGAGGGAAATCCTGACAGGAACTGTGAGGGTGGGAAAGGCCTAAGGCCCGAATACGCTAAAACTAAGTGAACTAATGGGAAATGGGTATGGAGCTAAGTGAAAAAAGTACACTGAAGGGTATAAAGACTATAAATTAGGGTTTGAGAACCTAAAACCTGACAAATAGCAAGAAAAATATCACTTACCAGGAGCTGGTAAAAAGACTGACCTCATCAGCAAAGCGGCAAACGAGATCTGGGTAATTACCGCCTTGCATCATGGGATATGGGGCTGCCTCGAGCTGATAAAAGTGACTCTCGAGCTTAGCAAGTGCCGAGTCGGAGCCGAGGATCGGCTCCAAACCCATCCAGCAAGAATGAAGGCGAGATTGACAACTTAACATCTATCATTATTGAAAATGAAAGCAAGAATGTTAAAAAAAAGCTGGAAAATTTGCTGAAAACAGATTTAGTCATCTCTGAAGGGCCCAAACAGAAAATCTGTTTTTATTTGGTCTTACAAATTTTCTTCATAGAAACTTTTTGGGATGATGTAAAAATATGACAAACTGGGGAAGAAAGTCTGAAGTATCTGGTCATCACTGGAAGTGGAAAAACATGTAGTCAATTTGAGGGACTGGATGCTCAGATGAGGCAGCCTGGGTGAGACAGATGGTCCTGAAAAGGATCCAGTACCCAGGGAAGGTGAACTAGATGAGGCCACAGGAAGAAGAACCACACTTGGCGAGGTCAGAATGGAGCAATGAGGATCACCTTGCTCTTCCTTTGTGATGCTTTCTGGGGAAACTTGGGGATAAGGGGAATGGGGGAAAGATATAAAGGAGATATGGGGAGCCAATCGCGAATCAGAAAATCTTTCAGTGACTCCCCCTCTGGTGGGATCAGGGGAAAGTACCTACTGCACTTGGAATTCAGCGGAGAAACAAAGAGGTCCCAGTAAGGTTGGCCCCAGTGGCAAAATATCATTTCTGTCATGGACTGATTGAGATGAGCCATGAGGGAGTAAAATGAACCTGCTCACTTTGTCTGTTAGCACACTAGTTTTCTCTAAAATATGCACTGCCAACAGAAAGCAGCCAGAAGAGATCACCCATTGCCAAACTCTCATTGTCTCTTGACCTAGGGGATAGGATTGGGTTCCTTCCTGTTTTCTGATGTGCCAGACTACTGACATGTTGCCTTCTGAATAGCAATCATCCTTACAGGGAGAACATCTTGAAAAGCCTGCAATGCCAATATGACTGCTCTCATTTCTGGGATACTGATGTGAAGCTTGGCCTCTAACTGGGACCATGTGCCTTGGACTGTCCTTTCCATGTAATGGACCCTCACCCTAGTTGGGAGGCATCCATAGTCACTGTGGCCTAGGGTGAAGTAGGGATAAAAGGGTGGCCCACAGAAACATCTTATGCATGACTCCACCAGACTTTGTGTTGCTAGCAATTATTTGTATTACAAATGGGTGCCATCAGAGGATGGCACCCTATTGACCACTGTACCACCAAGGTACATTGCAGAACCCTCATTTGAAAATGCATTAAGGGTACCAACGCTATTGAATCTAGCACTGATCAGAGGAGCTGTGAAAATAGTCTGGCTGGAGGGGAATGAACAGAAAGGATGTGTTAGGCTTGATTTCATAGAGTGTCTGTCTCATCCATGGCAAGCGTGTGACCTGTGTCACTCTCTCTAGATGGGCACCAATGAACTCCAGAGTCTGCCTAAGACAGATTTGAGATTTGGTGTAGTTTATTGTAATACCTAGTTGAAGACACAGATGGAGCAAGTAGTTCCTGGTTTGGATCAGTAGAGGCTTGGTGGAAGTAGAAAGGAGCCAGTTGTGTAGGTAAGGAAACACCTGTCTCAGGTGGGCTGCAACCGCTGCCATATGCTTGGTGAACACCCTGGGGGCTGTGGTGAGACCAAAGGGAAGGGCTCTGAAATGACAGTGACTGGCTCCCAGCCAGAACTATAGATATTTCCTGGAATGCCTGTATATCCTGATGTAATAGTATGCATCCTGGAGATCTATGGAGCACATCCAAACATCCTTCCGCAACAGTGGCAGGATGGACTGAACTATGATCATCCAGAACATTGAATGTTTTATGAATTGATTCAGACTGCTGAGATCAAAAATTGATCTTAGGTCTCCTGTCCAACTTGTCACTGAAACAAATCCTGAGTAGGTTCTGGATCCTTGTTGGTCTCGGGGGACAGGTTGGATGACTCTTTTCTATTTCTATGACTGCTGCTTTCATCTAAGTGGAACTTCGAGAATATTTTTGTTGTGTTTTGGGGGTAGAAGGAAAAACAGTATGTAATAACCTCTGGATATTATACTCTACACCCATGTATCTTGGTAATGGCTATCCAGGCTTTTGGATGAAAAGTTAAGTGCCACCCACTCCCGACTGCCTCCAGAGTTCAGCAGTCGGGTAACCCTTCAGGGATGCTGAAAGGGCTTCTTCTCAGAGAAGGGACCTCTAAAGCCCTGATGTTGTGAGCTATCTGTGCCAGAGGGATGGTGCCTTCCATTAGAGTCCCCCTGCAGTGGGGAGATATTTCTCCATAGGAGTCCTGAGAAGAATCCTGTGTCTTTCTAAACCACATCTTTCTGCCATCTCTCTGGTTCTGGGAGAAGGCCCTTTGAGGGTGGTAAAAAAATGAATTCCCATGGCAGAAAATGTCTTCTTATCTTGTTCATTCCTAGAGAGAGAGTTTCTTTCACCTTACGGCCAAACAAGGTAGATCCAACAAAAGGCAGTATTGATAAATGAAGACTTGAACGGCTCCTCAAAATCACAAAGGCGGATCCAGGCGTGCCTTCTAACTGCTATTCCTGTACCCATACCTCTAGAAGCTTCCTTTAAGGCCTGAGAAATAAGTGTCATAGAAGCATTATATAGGGACTGGAGAGTGGTTAGTTGTAAAGATACTGTGTTTTTGTCATCTGAAGACATGGACCCTGGCAGAGTATTGGAAAACTGTTTGATTAATTCTCTCTGAAATCTTGTAACATGTACTAGATAATTCAGTGACCTAAATGAAAAGGTCAGTGAAGTCTAGACAAGCTTCCCAAACCTGTCCAATGCCCTGGGCTGTCTCTTAGGAGGATGGAAAGAAGAACTCTCTTCTGCAAGCTCTTTCTTGGTGGCTGCTGCAATGACCATTACATCCACTGGGGGACTCTTGCTCCAATGAGTCCTATCCTTGGGTGCAAAAAGGTATCTGTCTGGGCATTTGGGAATAGGCTTTGTGGCATCTGAATCCTTCCAAGCCTGGTGGGAGATAAGACCTACCAGCTCATCTGCCAGGGGACTATCCAAGTCATAGCTGAGCAGGCTCGGAAAGTCTCAAGAAACACTGATTCCTCTTAAGGAAGGGGATTAGAAGACCAACTACTTTTCTGTTTCAAAAGTTCAAGTATTTAACTGAAGGAGATGTCTTCAAGGGGTGATCGGTGGAATCCTTACCCTTTTTCAAAGTCAGTGTCTTTGGTTAACAACTCTTGCAGAGAGTCTAAGCGTCGCCTTTTATAAATACACTTCCAAGAGGGTTCTTCACTGGGAGGCTCTGGAGAGGACTTGGAAGTGGCAGCAGAGTCCTGCATGAGGACAGTCTCTAGGGTTGATTGGACCAGCTGTCCCAATGGGACAGGGTGAAAAACTACTAATGCTTTATACAAACATAATTTAGTTTTTAATAATTTTGTGATTTTTTATAGTGGATTTCATACAACACAACCTGGGGTGTGGTGGGGGGCACCAAAAACATGCTTGAATTTCATGAAATGTGTTGGCAGCTTAAACTTAATTCCAGTGTTTCTACTGGTATAAATGACATAATTTCCATCAGCAATGTGCTTAAATTCAGGTGTATAAACCTATGATTGAATTGTGAAGATTTAATTTATTCCATCCTTGTGATTTCCTTTTATTTTTACTTTTTTAAATTTGCCATTACTATTTATATACTTTTCTATAATTCATTCCAGAATTGTGTGTATTTTAACATTACTGTTTTTTACCTTTAAGTGATAATTGATTTAAATGAAATAATTTACTTGTTCTACAATGATTGGGTCATACACTTTTAAATATGTGATGCATCAGGTAATCTGTTAACTCTGATGACATTCTACAACTGTCGGAACAAAAGCGCCAGGTACTGCTTTAATAAATTAGTTTTCAGACGTTGTTGTTTGCCCCTGTGTACATTTTCTTTGTTTTTAGTACTTTTGGTGTACACCTTTTGTTGGACAGGATCAAAAGACCAAGCATCCACAATAGACAGTTGAGAATGGGATGGTCACGAAGGGAGCAAGGTCATCTTTTCTAGTGAAGTGGAGAATGCTCTCCCCACTGCATCAAATGCTGAAGCCATGGATGAACCAAGTCTTGACCAAAGCCTGTGCAGGATGGAACCCTCCCCCTCCCCCCAGCTCCAGCCTCAACACAGGGGTCAGAACACAGCTGTCTTGCACCAAGGTTCTGAGAGGAAGGGGCAGCTCTGAGAAGATCAGAGTTGAACCCAGACCCCCATCCCGCATCCAGCATTGACACTACAGTTCAGGATACCTTCTGGATTTGACAAAGTTACAGCCATCTGGGTCACAGATGGTGTCAGATTCATATATGGCCAGGCCTTTGGATCCAACACAGACAAAGTCAGAAGTCTCAAGTCAGAAATTTCTGAAACCATAGGATGGATTGAAGTAGGAGTCAAAGATTGTGGTTGTACAGAAGGTAGGCTCACAGATCTGACAGAAGCCAGAGTCGGGATAACATCCAACTTAATCTGGGTGCTGAGAAACTTTCTCATCATCGTAACCACATCTGCTAATGTTAAATTCCTAGACAACCTGAGGGAGGAAGATGTTGAAGGTGGATGGCAGACCCTTCAAGCAGTGTCCTGCAGGAAAGCAGAGTGCATTCTCAAACACACTAACTCCAGAGAAAACTTGGCTGAGGCTTGAGGTGACTTAGACTTCATTCGGATCGCATCTGGCAGTATAGTTGGATCCAAGGATTTTGATTCTGTCAGGGTTGGACCTGAAGAGGTAAATGTATCTAAGGTTTGCAAGACTTTCTTAGATGGAGCCAAGCCTGAAGAAGTTGAAGAAGGACAGCGATCCGAGGAATGTTTCTTTGATTCTTTGCTTTTGTTCACTGCCTCTCCTGAAATGTTTTTGAAGAGGATGGAGCTCCCGAAGCAGAAGATTATGAAGGAATGGGAGCCCTCTGAATCAATTTGTTCTTCCTTTCCACAAGAAGCTTATGGTTAAAACTAACACAAAAGCCTGAATTGGCCTAACTTAATCTCTAATCTTTACAAAATCCTAATAAACTATAAAACTATACCTAAACAAAAATTTTGGAAATTTATTGATAAAGGCCAAATTTAAAATTTGTCTCCAGAAGTCAAATCCAACCTACTACACTATGTGAAATTAACTTCCAATCTACAAATGTGGCAAATCTTCACGTGGAAATTCTTACACAGAGCTTTTTATACTCCCAACAAAGTAGCTAAAATACAATCATCTACTACTGTTGTTTGTTGGAGATGTTCTATGGAATGTTCAGCTGATTGGGAACACATTATTTATGGCTGTAATAAAATTAATAAGTATTGTGTTGACATTGGTAAATTTTGTCAAGCTTTATTCTCAGATACATTTATTTTATCCAAAACCCTAATTCTATTGAATGTAAATGTCATGAATACTATGAGGAGATTTTTAACAGTGGCAAGAAAATTTTAACTAGAAAATGGAAATCATCTGCATCATCCACCTTTGAAGAGTTTTTATTATTATTGGAAAAATCTGCTTTCACAGACATAAAAGTCAAGGAAACAAGAATTTACCCCAGGAAATGGACTGATAATCCTTGGATCAAAGTTCTTGGTTTAATAGAAACTCTTAAAACAGCTCATTCTTTATAATTTTGACTGAATGTTATTTAAATATTCAGAATGCATATTGGTAAATAAATAATTATATTATTTATTTTTTGTAAACATTTCTCATATTAGGCCAAATGTAAATATTGTATATAGTTATCCATCTAAAACTTACACTAGAATGTAATATTTTCATGTGTTTAAATTTAATAAAAATATTTGGAAAAAAAAACTAACATAAAAGCCACATTCAATATTCAAATGTTCTGGTCCCAGGCAGTAAGAATGGTTATCCGAGTTTGGAATTTTGCGCATGCATGAGGAGCACTTCTTAAATCCAGTTGGTTTCTCTGACATAGCATTATGGCAACAAGAAGAAGAAAACAGAAAACAATCAGCTAGGAAAAATATACTACCAGTGGTAAAATAATACCTAAAGGTAAACAAGTGAAGAATACCAATAATGATAAACCGAGAAGTACCAACAAACAGGTAGCGGACAGAAGAAAACAAAGGCTCAAGGTCCAATGCTATGCTGACAAGAAGGGTAAGATCTAAAATTCCTCAGAAGAAAGAATAAAGATAAATCTTTTTTTTAATATTGAGGAGGAAGAAATATAGAGAAAAAAGACACAAAAATTGTCAATAAAGTACTTACCCACTACAACGTGCTCAGGCTAACTAGTGAGGCAGCAAATGAGAACTGAGGAAAAGCTGAGGATTATAGGTAAGGGGAGGAACTCGAGTTATGAACCCTAAAGTCCAACGAAGTGGCTGGGGACAGATCCAGTATTGGAAATGAGACTCATCAGTTGAGCAACAGATGAAAAAGACAACACCAGATCATCTGAGAATTCCATGAACTGCAAGAACATGAAACCAGTCTATATATAAGGAAATAAATCCAGACTGTTCACTAGAAGGCATGGTAGTAAATCTAAAATTCGGCTACATAATGCAAAGACATAATTCACTAGAAAAGACACTGATGGTCAGAAAGATCGAAGTCAAAAGAAAAAGGGGATGGCAAAGGCTATGGTGGATGGGCAGCATTACTAAAGTAATGATATGAATTTGCAGGAAATTAAAAGAAGCAACTCCTGACAGACAAGCCTGGTGTGCTAATGTTACTAAGGTTACAAAACGTCTGATCCAACTAACAACAATATGAATTCACTATTCTGTTATTTGGAGTAATGTTTAAGCTTTGTCAAAATAGTATATACACTTTTAATACGAAAAATGTAACTGAAAAAAGTGGCCAGTTTTCTAACAGCTGTTAAAGGACACCATACCGAGACCCATTCAAACTAGCCCCAGTGCACCTGATAAGCAAAATAAGGTAGCTGCTAACCTGTGAGACACTCAGTTCCCTTACACTCTGCTAAGGGACAATACCAGAAGTACATAGCAGTGGTTGACATAACTGATTAAGAATAACATATAAAAGCTAATACATCAAATAATAAAGTGATAATGAAGCAAAAATGCATCACAAACATACCACATTAAAATAATAATCTGCAGGAACATCTCAGCACCTAGCATCCATCCTCTCAGAGGATCACAGTTTACAGTGTTGACTTCTGAACTGCCTCCACTTTAGAAAAGTTTTGGCTTTTTTTCTGCAAAATGAAGCCTTCTAATCTCAGCAGGAGCTTACAAAGTCAGTAATGTGACAGAGGCTTGTCAAAGATTCTTGTTTCACCTTTTCACTCTTCTGTTTGTATCAGGGATGGAACCTTAAAACTAAAAACTAAAAATACTGTCAGGACAGTGCTGTCCTACTAACCACATATGTCTCAAAATCATGGCTGCATGTGTTTATGTGAAAAAGTATCAAAGGAACATAACAAAAGGCCTTTTCTGGAACTTCCAAAATGGCTGCACAATGAGTAACAGCTTAATTTCAGTGCTCCTGGTGTGAAAACAGAAACTTAGAAAAGAGAGCCAGTGAATATGTCTTTTGGGTAAATTTCATTTACTGGCTAGTAAGTGAACTGCCTTCATACTGCTCAACCGTACTGAGTTCCTTGGAATTTCCTGGTTTTGAGGCTAAAATAATGGGGTGCCAGGAATTACTGGGTGGCCCCTTCAAATCCCGATTTTTTTCTTTATTTATAATTCTTTCAATAATGATGACATCTCATAATGTTATCAACTTGCAGGGGCATTTGTGATGACGTCAGCTTAGTGAGATTGTGCTTGATCCCTGACTGCTGCAAGAGAGCTTTAAAAAAAGTTGTTTATGACAGCTAACAAAAGAGGACTGAACTGGTAGCAAATATATATGATCCTCGAAGATGGATTGTGGGATACTTTTATGCCTACCTAAAATATTAATATACTTTCATACTGTTTTTGGAATATTGTTGTTTTAATTTGTGATTTTCTTATAGTATCATCTTGTGCAAGCACAAAAGTTAGTTCATTCAGCTTTTGCAAGATTGGTCTCATACTAGTGAATAATGGATGCTTTTTATCATTTTTTGGACAAAGCAGACAGTCAGACACACAAGTAATTTCAGCCAAACAGCGGAGCCATGGGGGTCAGCAAGTTCAGTTTTCACTTATACAAGCAAATCCAGCAACAAAATTATTTAGTACCTTTAATGTAAACTTAATGGAAATCGTAGTTCTCTACTGCTGATTGTGATAATGGAAAATGAGAACTACAACTTCAGTTAAAATTGACATGAAAGATACTAAATAAGGTTGCAAGCTTCATCTCCTGGTGTCAGAACTGATGTTTTAAGAGGCAAACGTATTGACTCCTGTGGCTAAGCTATTTTTCAAAGAATTTCTGTTTTGTCTGCTTGATCTATTAAATGAGAGTAAATGTGATAATCAAAGTTTTTAGTACACATTTTAGAACAGAAGCACACCACTAAACTGTTACTGATTTTGCAGAGTGTTCCTTTCTTTGCCTGATATCCTGACATGCCCCTCATAAGTTTTTTGATTTCCTAGTTAAGCCCTAATAATTAGAATCCATCAATAATGCCAGGCACACACACACACACACACGCACACACACACACACACACACACACACACACACACACACACACACACACACACACACACACACACTTCGCTGGAGCATGGTTAATTACTGTACCAGGTCAGTTAGCAGATGTGTGCTTTCTCTCTATCATCCTAACATCAGTGCTCAATTTTGTTTGGCAGCTCTTGTGCACAGTTACCTAGAATAGCTCCTGTCATGGTTTAATCTAGATAAGAAAAAAAAAGTGTGTTTGTGTGGGGGCATTCTGGCTTGTAGATGAAGCAGATGTTTTGCACTGAATACGAGCACCAGTTGTGTTTTCAGCAACCTAACGAAACTGCCCTGTGCAACTGCTACAGTGGATCATTGCATATCTTTTTTTAATATTTAACTTAGAAAAGTTAACAAAACAGACCACAAACCAAAGGCTACACAACTTACCTGTCTGCAAACCCAGCCAGATGTCAGCACTGAATTGTGCCACTGCGGGCCAAAAACATGTGTGCACTCTGTAGAAAAGGTATGAGTTTAATGCTGTTGTTCTTTAAATGCCTGAAATCAGAGAGGTACGAGGGCTGCCGCTGACCATTTTACTGAGTAGCTCCTGCATCCAGTAATGAAATGGACAGGAATCCTTAAATGTTTGTACATTTTTCATTGTATTAAAGAAATGTTGCAGTTCCACAAAAGACAAGTTTTACAAAGATTTACAAACATTACCACTTGGCTTCCGTGGCATACTACATCAGAAGTAACTCTTAAGGGTTACGTGAATGAACTTAGGAAATACAAAAATGTTGAATGGGTATGATATTTAAGTCATGAATAATTATTTTTGAGACATGATTGTGAAGCTGAGTTTTAATTGAGATTCTGGCTCAAACTACTCATTTTGCAGTGATCGTGTTCTCAACTGGGCCCAGTTTAAAAGATAAGTGAGACAGGGGGCACAGTGTAAGCAAGTTGTTTGGACAGGGTTTGAATCAGGATTCACTTTCTCAACACAGATCTTTGCAAATAGACATTGGGATCAGTAAATCACAAAAATGAAGTTGTATATGTTTAGTAACACCAACTAATTTTCATAGTTTCTACTGAAACTGCAGTGAGAAACAAACATGGAAGCACAGAAAGAATAATAATTAGTATATACTAATAAATTAAAGAAATTCTCAGACAAATGCATGTGCTTTCTCTTAACTGTAGGTAAGGCTCATCCACGGATTTTCATGCAAATAATGGAAAATAGACTTGACAGAAAATTAAGCTGATCATAGTAGATTATGCATAATTCTGTATTTTGGCTGAGAAAAGGTAAAACCTGTATGATGACAAGAGAAGGATGTACACTGCCTCAACTTCCAAAGAAAGAAACAAAAGACGTTATCAGCATTAGCCAGGGTTATGTGAATATACCATTATCATTTTTAGTGATGGCACTACAGATTTTCAAGCTTACTGGGAAGTGTAAAAGATGGAGATTCTCTATGGAGCTCATTCAAAAAAAAATATATAGCGATTCAAACAATGGACTCAGAAACAAACATGGTGTTACAGAAAGACATTGCAAATGTTGATTTTAATTAATGGTAGTTTGCAATCATACGCTCTAGAATAAAGCATACCTTAATCTTGGACACAAGGGTGTGCTCAGAACGGCTGGGTCTGGTCAGACTGAAAAGGGTATTACATGCCAGAACGCATCTAAATGCTGATGATCAGGTGTAACTGCTTAGTTAACGGGTAAGATGAGTTGGCAGATGGAGTGAGGTCCTGGGAAAAAGAATATAAAGTGCATTCAGTTGTGATTAAAAGCAAGTGAATATCTCTGTAATTCTGCAGTTATGGGAAATAATTATTGTAAACTAAAAAAAGGGAATGGAGCAACATACGGAGCAGAATGGTGTTCATGTGTGTGTGTTTGCTCTCTGTGTTCTGTGTGTGGTCTGTGTTAACTGCGATTCAGTCATTTATCAAAGTAGGGAGTGGGTATGACTAGTTATGCCACTGCTTTTCTGTTTTGGTCAGACTGTAGCTATTAATTATTCTACAAGAATGGAATTTGTACTTATTATGTTATCTTGCATATTAGCATAAGCATGTAATTATTTATTAGCATTCTATGTACACTACACTATATTTTATCAATGTCTGTGTTTTTAAAACAAATGATCATCTCATCCATCCATTTGGAAAAGTCTTATATAGTTCACAATCTTAAACCCCATTCTGATTCAGACTGTGCATCATGATGTTTTTATTTATTCAGTT
>NC_056733.1:1828378338-1828388274 GCF_019279795.1 Protopterus annectens | reverse complement strand
TTTGGGAACAAAGGGGCCTACCCTGTACCTATGGACCTATGAACCTATATTCATAGTTTGTCACATTTACACTTGTCTATCCCCTATCCTCTTTATCCAGTGTATATTTCTGTGGCACATGATTGTCCTCTGTATTACATGCAGGTATGCTGTGTACAGTGCACATATGTCACAGTTGATGACAGTGTATCTGTGTCCCTAACACTGTGATACTGAGGACTACCACACATCCTTCACAACATTACATGCATATGTTCTTTCTATTCTTCTTTGGCCTATGGGGTGTTAAGGCAAACATTACACAAGTCCCTGTTTGTGCATGCTTCATGTTGGTGTCTGACCAGGCTCCATTGCAGTCGTGTGTTGGACGGTAGTGTTTCTGTGTGTTTGCCATGTGTTTTTATTGCCGGTACATCTGTGCCAGGTGTGGTTGGCACATGTTCCTCTTTGCAGGGACACCCATCCTGGGGTTTGTGTCATGCATCTGCACTTGGCATGTGCCATATGTCCTGTACTATTCCCACAGTCGTGTATGCCTTCATGCACTACTACTGCGTGATACTGGCTGTTTGTATGTGGTACACATGGACATTGTGATGGTTGGCTTGACCTATTCCCATGCTAGAACATACACATCTGTCAATTACGTTGTTTAAATCAAACTGTAACACTCATTCGTCTTTTCAAACTGACAGTCAATAACACAGGCAGCTGAGATTAATAATGTTTTACTACTGTGCAGCAGGAGGCAAAGAACTATGCAGTACAAGTTTAGACTTTTGTTTTACTCTATACATGTTACAGCTGTATGAGCATTGTGTATACTATCATCTTATGCACACATTAATGATGTGGTCAGTCACAGGGCATTTACATCACTATAGTCCACAAGATTGTATTCCTACAACAGTGCTAAGGTAATGTTTATGAAATGTTTTCCCATGAGGATAGCACAGCCTTGCGAGCCACATAGTCAATTAGAATGTACTTCGGTAAATTCTGCTCTGTCACGGTTCCAACACTGTTCAGATCCGTCGCCACTCCATTTCCTACTAGGTTCCTTTGTCTCTCTGGTGAGCAGCTGTACTCTGTGTTAGATAGAGCTCACAAGCCTATCCTCCTCAGTGGAAGGATGACAGATATACCTGTACATACATTTATTATTCTCTAACCGAGCAGATGACTAATGCTGAATGACATACACCTGCTGCACTGGTTACTGCCAGGGTCAGAATTCCATCACACTACAGCTTAGCTTCACCAATTACATGCATGATCAGTTCTACTGCCATATTGTACGGTACAATTCAATGCATTATATAGTATTTCGAGTCTAAACTGGCACTTCATATGTGTTTCTATATATATTTCTCGGACAACATCCATCCGCCATATGCATGTTGTTCCGTCCCTTACCTTGACCGTGTGTATTTGGCCGTCCGGCAACGCTTACTCTCCACATGTGATGTCCCACCTTCCCCTTCTTTGCCTTTAGCACCCTGTTAGGACGTCCTGTTTGGTAGGCACGTGTTCCGCTATATGTGTTCGACTTCTCTGCATAGCTAATCATCGATGCGTGGTTCAACAACCCGACTTGTCCACATGTGTACAGTTATGTGCACCGTGTCGTCTGCAAACCTATATGGTGTGGACGGGTACATACCACATCGGGATGTTCACATTCTGCAGACACATTCACATGCAGCCATTTCCATATCTGTACCTGAGGTGGGTTGGTGACATGTGGGTACGATTTGCCCGCAGCGTGGCACTGCCTAACACAAACATCTTACCACATTTCAGGTATGCACATTGTGTGTAGGTGTATAGCTGCACACAGATGCTAGCAGGTTTGGGTGCACAGGTGTACATGGGTGGGACTTACATGCTACAATGAGGCTATTGTGTATTACATCTGAATGCATGGGTTCTGCTTCTGGATATTACACTTCAACATACGCCATCCAGTGTATGTGACAGAGACGTTGCTGGGTGTGGGATATGCTGCTATGCACATGTTTGCCTGTGTTTAAGGTATCTTGGTTCCTTCCTGTTGTTATGTCAACACAGCTACCCGGCTATGTACTGTCACTACTGCTTGTGACCATTATGGTTGGCACCTTTTCCAATGACCATAGTGGGACATGTTTTGTGGGAACATCGGATTTTGCAGGACAACACATACCCACAGTAAGTGGAGTTGACAGGACTTTACTTGTTTGCCATAATATACGCTTATTCTGTTAGCATTTGGCTTCCTTAGTCAGTTTCTTATGCCATGTATGTGTTTCATATACAAATTATATGTTTTATGCTACTATTACATGTATATTGCGGGTATATTTTTGGCAGGGAATCTCAGGCCATTTTCCATTTTTTCTATTTTTGCAGGGACACACCTGTCCAATGAGGGACTGTCCACGGCACATTGGGACAGCTGGTAACCCTGGTGACCATGCCCATGTCGCTACTGGGGTTGCCATCTTTTCCAGTTGCCAAGGTGGGATATTTCCGGGACTCACATCTGAGTTTACAGGCCGACACATACACACGGTCACTATATAGCATAGAACTTCACTTGTTTGCCTAAATAAAAGCTTATTGTTGTGGCAGTTTGGTTGCTTATTCTGTTTCTTGTGTCATTTAGGTATTTCAGTTACAGAAATAACCAATTCATGCTACCATTACATTAAATACGGGATATCATTATGTCTTACAATCTTAGCACATTTGCCATTTTTAATATTTTTTTCCGGGACACAACTGCCCATAGAGGGACTGCCCCTCGCAAAGTGGGACAGGTGGTGACCTTAGTCGCTACTCCTATGTCGGTGCGGCGCGCTGACATGCTGCTGTACACCTTCTCTGAGTATAACCACTGACGGTGCATTGCGGAACAAACGCGGTCTCATGCGTATCCTTTGCTCCTTGGACGGGTACACTTAAGCCTTCATGGGTTGTATTTGCTTCTCCGTTTAGTTGGGATGGGTACTATGTTGCATACTCTATGTGCGTTTCATTCTGCATGGGCCCTGGCTGCTGCCATTACTATTATGGGCGGACCGTGGCAGTCAGCACATTAGGTTACTCACCGCATGCCGGCTTAGCCACGCCTCCGGACGCATCCTACTTGGGCTCTCTCACGTACACTACTCACGTGTCTGTGGTTGCGGTGCACTCTCATTAATATGCATATGGCGCTACTACGCCGGCTATTCACTGCACCGCCGGCACAGCCCTTACGCCGGCCTTGCGCCGAGCTTCATGAATCCCAGGGCACATTACTTGATATTCATAAAATTGTAACATGAGCATGATTAATTAACAAATATAAAATGTTAAAACAATTTTTTAAAACCTTAAAATTGTACAAAAAAAGCATTTAAAACATATTCCTTTAAAACAAATGAACAACACTTTAAAAACTGTTTGCTCTTATTGCCAACAGAGGATAAATAGATATTCTTTTTCTCAGGTTCCGTTCAGTTTTTCCAACATAAAAAGTGCAGCACCCTGAACACTTAGCAAAGTAAACTAAAAACCTTGATGTACAATTACCATTCTCACATTCAACTTTCCCATGGTCATAATTATCTAAATTTAAAATTCTTCATTCATAAATGTAGCTACATCGATCTTGAAGTCCTTTTGCTCTAGTACTACGTGGACTATGTACTGAACTCCCCTCAAAACACTATTTTAAAGTCTTACCAGTTTTGTAAATGAACTTAAATTCTAGACCTAATGTCTGGAACATGTTAGGGTTGATGTCTTTTGCATATTCTGAGTACTGGATAACTAGCACTCTTTTGTAGTTATTTTTCTTACACCCTTCCTGAGCATTGTCAATTCCTAGGGGTTTGTATTTTTTACCCCATTCTGCTTGTATGTATGTCCTCACATCATTCACCATTTTCAAAGGGCAAACTCTATCCAGAAACATGTTCACCACTTTGTCCAGTTCACTCACTAAATCATCAAATTGAGACGTCATTCTAGCTATTCAAATGCATTGCCCTTTTAATACACTTTTCTTTTGCTTGTATGAGTGACAACTAGTGTAGTCCAAATATGTGTTGCTGAATGTTGGCTTCCTATAAATAGTGGATTTAAAGCCCTGATCTGAATGTGCAATCACTGTCTCTAAATAATGGATTTTGTTTTGATCATAGTTATAAGTGAATTTTAGAACGTTAGAAGAGTTTTTCAAGTATTCCACAAACTCACTAATAAGTAACACTGACCCTTTTCACAATATAAAGATATTGTCCAAAAATCTTCCATAAAATTTTATGTACTTCCAGAATTCTGATGTGAACACAGTGTCAGTCTCCTAGTCTAACATCGCCAAATTGGCATAACAAGGGGCACAAGAAGCTCCCATGGCTCCTTGTATTTGCTTGAAATAATCTCCCTCAAAGTGTATAAAATTATAATCTAAAACAATTGCAATGAGTTCTGCTAATGTACTAATTTTGTAATTGGAGAAGTTACTACAGTTTTAAGACTACTGATAAACTGCTCTAGTCTTTCATCCCTGAGAATACTGCTGAATAAGTCCACTACATCTATAGTTAAAAAGATCAAGTTTTCAGACCATAGCTCATCCTTTAGTCTCCCCAAAAAATCCCAGGAGTCCTCAATCAGATGGGAAATATTCTGATATACTGGTTTAATCCATCTGTCAATAGCAACCTGAGGGGATATGTTTTGGATTCCCTTGCTGCCACTATAGGTCTAAAAGGTGGGTTACTAATACTCTTGTGGATTTTGGGGATTCCAAATATGGTTGGTACCACAGGTTTTTCAACCTTAAGAAAATCATAGATATCAGCAGTGATTCTTTCTTCAAGCAAATATGCTTCCAAATATGAATCAATCCTATGATACCTCATTTGTAGAGAATGGCAAATAGGTGTTAATGTCAAATAATACATCATTTATAATTTTAGGATAATCCACAGAATTATAAAGGTTTCATGATGTGGACAGTTTTATCATTCCGCAAAATGTCAAATAATTCCTTTTCTTCTTTTTCAAGATTAAAAATCTGTTCATTCTTCTTTTTAGAATTAAAATGATAAATACTGTCTATAATAGCTTTCTCTAAAATGTGTAAGGCAGGGTAAAGTTGGGGGTTAAAAGTCCTTTTCTTTTTACCAGTTCTTGAGTGTGTGAGGCATTTATTTCATCTCCTTATCATTCTTTAAAAAATATGGCTAAGTTTAATTTCCTAATGAATAATTTTACTTCTGAAATGGTGTCTACAACATCTAAATTCCTTTGACAGATGAATTTCAACCCTTTTTTGAAAGAAGATGAAATGTTCATTGGTGATGATCTTATTTGTGTGGTTGTAAATACTGAAATCTTTCCTAGTATTCACTATCTTATTTTCCTCCATTGTTGCTGGGAATTCTGGTTCCTCCCCCACTCATTTGCTCTGTATATGTTTTCTGTTCTTTGTCCTAAATCCCTGTAATCCTTTGTGTTGTTTCTGAGGGGGGTGACCATAACAAAACTCCTGGGACCTTTTTTTTTGCTTGTTGTTCCACTATCTTCCCATTCACCATCCCCACTATCACTTTTCTGAGGGGAATTGTACACTAAATTCCCTCTTAAAGAATACGCTTCTTTGTTTTCATATTAAGGTCTCTATCTAATTTTTTCTGTTTTTTTCTCCAAATTTTTGTCACACTTCCTCTCAATATTGGAAACAGTTTTAGTATAATAACTATCCCATTGATCAAAAATTAAGTAATTCCTATTCTCATTGTTTAATTTACCAACATCTGTAAATAAACCATTTATTCTAAAATCATTAAACTTTATAATTTTCTGCATTAATTCGCAACCATGACAGTTAAACACCTGAACAAACTCATCATACAGCACCATCGTAAATTAAGCAGAAAGGAAATTTAAAAAACATGTAGTTCTTGCAGGACTATATCCAGTTCAATACATTTCTTTAAATAATTGTTCTCAATTTGTAAAGACTTACCCCCACATTCTCTATGCCTTGCATGGCATGCAAGATCAGTGCAGGAGCTCTAGCAGGCAATATGTCTGCTGTGCGATCCAGGAACAGCCTATAGGGGCATGCACGAGCGCTCCTGCACTAGTCCTGCACGGACTAAGCCCCTGTATGCAAATCACCTAATTTGCAGGAGCAATCCATGCAAATTAGGTGAATTTGCAATCCAGGAAGCATGCAACCGGCTGGGAAGGACTAGTGCAATCTGCAGAAATGTACTCGGTTGGTAACCGAGTACATTTCTGCAAAATCCAAAACAGAGCTGCAACAGCTCCAAATAAAAGTTGCATATCAGTTAAGAAGCAGGCCAATGGCCAAGTATAAGGCCATTGGCATTGCAAACAGCCAAAAAAATAAAAATATCAACTTTTTTTTTTTAGCCAATCTCGGCTGTTTAAGTGTAGGGCAGCAACGCGCAAACAGGAATGGAGGGAAAATAACAAAATAAACCTAAAGTAAGCATTCTAACTAAAATCACTATTCTGCCTTGCAAGTCAATGGCAGGTAGAAGACAACATGGGCAGTGAGTAGTGGTCGCTAAGGGGGGAGGCTCAGTGTGAGACATGTAACTATGCATTAGCAGGCAATCCTATGCAAATGAGGGGAATGATAGTGAATCCCAGTTTTCCCCAGCATGCTAGTCAGGTCCCAACAGTATATGAGTAGGAACAGCATAGTGCAAGCCTAGGAGTTAGGTGACATCATGGGGGGGGGGTGTCAGGCATACTGTAAGTGGATTGGAGCCATGTGGCTCAGGTTTGCTCCTAGCTTAGCACAGCTAAGCTAGGGGTTGTGTCTGAATCTGCCTAGCACTCTTTACATTGCCTAAGTGGGTGTGCATGCTGCGCACTGGGTTTTAAAGGAAGAAACAAAGTTAAACCAGGAAATAGCAGCACTGTGCACATTTGAGCACTCTGTATGCGCGGCCCACCCCCAGGCTTAAACAGGAAGGCAATGAGAAGGGACAACAGCAGTAGGAAGGTAATCAAGAAGAACTAGCATAGCTGGCAGGTGAAATGTATCAGAATCAGCCAATTACACAGGCAGCAGACCAGCCCACTCCAGAACACTACTATAAACTATACAAACACCTTCCCCTTTGGTTTTTTCCACACTCTACACCACCGGTGTATACAAGCGCGGAAATTTTAACAAACAAACCTACAAAATGAGAAGGGCTGCAGCAGGCAACATAGAAAAACATGAGGGTGGTGAGGGTGTGAATGCTGCTGACCAACCCACAGTGAGGAGACGGAGAAAAGTGTACAGACCCAGGGTAACCTACCAGGGGCTACATGAGCAGGAGATAGTGGAGCACTATAGGGTGGACAGGGACCTCCTACAGCAAATTGTTGAGCTGTGCTGGCCACGCCTGACACACCAAACTGACCGAAGGGAACCCATCCCAGTGGATACCAAGGTATGTGTAGGCCTAGGAATACTAGCCACAGGTACCTCCCAAAGCTCAACTGGGGATATCATGGGGATCTCACAGGGATCAGCATCCAGAGTATTCCACCAGTACCTGGATGCCATAGCAGCACATGCCAGTGAGCACATATATTTCCACAACACCCGTGAGGTGTTGGCCAGCAATATGCATCTCTTCCACCAAATATCAGAATACCCTGAGGTAGTGAGTGCTATAGACTGCAACAACATATGCAACAAAGCACCACCCAGTGATCAGGGTAGGGCCTACATCAACCGCAGCGGCATTCTCTCCATCAACTGCCAAGTCATCTGTGATGCCCAGAGCAATATAATGAATGCGTGTGCTGGCTGCCCTGGAAGCTATCACGATTCCCACATTTGGCATCTGACGCAGCTGTACCAGAGATTTGCCAATGGTGATATCCCCTACGGTCACCTAGTGGGGGATGCTGCTTACACACTGAAGCCATGGCTGATGACACCCATCAGAAATGCACACACACCTGAACAAGAACGCCATAATGAGGTACATGCACAGACCAGATTTATAATAGAGCATGTGTTTGGGATGCTCAGGTCACAGTTCTGGTGTCTGGACACATCCGGTAAAGCCTTGCAGTACTCACCAGCTACATGTACCCATATTGTTATGGTATGTGCCATGCTACACAATATGATCATGTGGAAACAGCTGCAGCAGGAACAGCACGGGACAGGGCCATACAGCCCCCACCAATGCCAAGGCCTGCACAGGCGCAGAGTGACTCAGAGGAGGAACAACCTGAGCCTGCCCCAGTAGGCAGATGGAGGCATGCCCAGTATGCTGAGGCTGCGGCAAAGAGACAACGCATATCACATACACTGACACAGTAGGGACCTAGGGTATGACACCTCTATCTGACTCCCACATACAGTAAAAGGGATGCCAAACATGGCACTACCTGTGCTCAACCATGTATAGGGAGTGTACTATGTGCATCTGACATAGGCAACCCTCCAGCACCATCTGCAATTCTGGCACACCCACAAGGTAAGTCAATCAACCTACCAATTGCCAAATGGAGGAGAATGTGTCATTACATGTATCTATGGTATGGATGTGAGCATGCAAGGGAATTGGGTGCCTGAATGTTATGGTGGCAGAAAGTAGACACCCATAGTGGCACCATAACATCTGTAACACATACTGGAGTCACCATAGTAGCCACTACTACACAGGGTGACAAAACCCACTGCAGGAAATGTGCTGGGTGACGTGTGTCCATATGACTCACACATGTCAGTCAGGGAGGTTCATATACCCATCAACAGTCTCAGCCAGCAGGACAGGTATAGACAACCCAAAACAGAGCCTATGCTATGGCCTTTGAATGATGGCTATGGGTAACCACCCCCCACCCCCAGGCCTACACAGACAGACTACAGCAGGTCAGGCAGTGGGATGTTAGTTCTGAAGGGTAGGAAGTCAGACACTAATATGTAGGGCAACCAAAGCTAAGACCTGTAGTACACTGGTATGCTACTAGTCATCATGATAGGTAAGAATACAGAATGAAATAGAGTACCTGACATACCAGTACAGTCATAGCAAATGTGTACAAGTGTCAGGTGTGCCCCCCATCCTACATAGTAATGTAATAACAGTCAGGTGTGCCCCCCAATCCTGTGTAGAACTGTAGAAATAGTCAGGTGTGCCCCCCATCCTATGTAGTAATGTAATAACAGTCAGGTGTGCCTCCCCAATCCTGTGTAGAAATGCAGAAATAGTCAGGTGTGCCCCCCCCCATCCTATGCAGAAATGTAGTAACAGTCAATGCCAAATGATCGATGGATACCCTGCAGAAACAGCATGCTACCTATAGGTATACAACACAGAGGTCAGCACTGCAGTACAAACTACCTGGACTCGATCCACACATTCACTATTTATTTATTTATTTCCAGTTTGATAACCGGGGAGGTCCACTGGGCCCAGAGGGCCCGTTTTCAGTGGAGGCCCGGGGAGAAAAGCTCCGTATTACATACAATTAAAACAAGCATAGAGTTTTACATTTAGGCCCGGGGAGAAAAGCTCCATATTACATACAATTAAAACAAGCATACATTTATGCAATTATACATACAATTATAAATGTTTTAGAAAACAAATGCAAAATTATATATGGAGTTGTATCAAATTGAAAAGGTGCACAAAGAAAGGAAGAAAAAGGGGAACAAAATTAACAGAGAGAAGGGATAGAGAGCTATGTACAATATTTACATGGTAACCATTCTTTAGATTCAGAGCAAGGCAGTTGTAGGGAAAAAAAATAGCACGTGCATGAGGGAGTACATGTATAAGTGATATTAGGAGGAGTTAGGTAGGAAGAATGCAATTACATTTCCAATTTTGGGAGAGGTGGGAGTGGAGCTGGGATTTGAAGAGTTCGAAGCTTGTAGTGCTACAGACGGGCATACTGGGCAAG
>NC_056733.1:1827718338-1827730838 GCF_019279795.1 Protopterus annectens | reverse complement strand
TGTGTGTGTGTTTGACAGTCAGAGCCTGTGTGGAGGTGGCTGTGAGTGTCTAACCACTGGACATGTTGGGGAGTGTTTTTTGTAGTTTTCCTATATGTTGTTTGTATTATATGTCACAATGTCCACCTCATGAGGAGTACAGATGTCATTCAGCCAAGGGACTGTGTTGGCAAGCCATACCCCTACATCTGGCAAAAGGCCTGGTGAACAAAGTATGCAACCCTACTATTACCTGGAATACGTTCTGAACCCATGTGTCATACGCAAACACACTTGCCTAGAATATCCCGCTATGTTGCTAGTACCCTGCACATTGATGACAGATAGTAGGCATGGTGTGATTGCAGTGGGCTGCAGAGGGCATGTCACCCTGTCCAGCAGTACAATAGGTACATAATTGCGGACAATGTGCCTTCACTATGTTCCCCACTGGATGCCTGCAACATATGTGGTGCCATCAAATGTGATCCTCACAGGCCATACAATGCCTTACACACATGCCCTATATAGACAGATGCCACTGACACCAGGGAATACATGTATCATGCTATCAATACAGGTGCAGGGTCAACCTGCTGTCTATTAGCAGGTCCTGCCACACCAGGCCAGTATTGGCATATCTGATGATAACAGTCTGTGTACACAACATGTGCCAGCCAAACCAGGTGCACTTGTACATGTCACTGTACATTATTGTGGGACATGCACATCCCAGGCAATGTCCATGTCAAGGACTATCAAACACAGACATGGCATGCATTGCAAAGCAATGGTCATACACAATGATAACAAGGATGACAGGACAGTTCATACAATACCCATCTGTGTGGGACATTGCAAACACTACACCCCTGAACCACACTGCACACCATTGTTGGGTGGCGTGATGCCAAGGGTTACCCCTCACCCAGTCTTGTACAGCCATCTTACACAGCCAACCACTACACACCCATGAAGCAATGCACACATGCATGTCAGTACTGGCACTTTGTGTCTGCGTATGGGGTATGATGCTCGCAACCACAGTCACACCCAGTATAACTCCCATTGGCATACCGACTGATGTCAGACAGGTTCACATGCCCTAGCCCATAGAACCTGTGGTGCATGTATTGTCTGTGTATTACTGTAGTGTGGCAAACTAAGTAGTTAGGAAGTGTATTTGTGAGCCTGGCAAAGTGTGGCAATGTGTCTGAGTCCCTTAGAGAGTGTGGTTGTATTGACAATGACATCCGTTCATGTGGACAGCCATGTGTGCTACACCTAATGTATGTCTACTATATCTCTGTTGCAGATGTCGTTCACTAGCACACATATATATTCTTACAGCACACCAACATGTCAGCTATGTGGCACATGGAGTAACTGCATACACTTGTAATAGTAATGGCTAGTCAGTCAGGGGTTTGAACCCCTGTACTGGTAGGTGTGTGACAGACAATGATTAGGTTTTAGTCTCCAAGCCCTTCTCTGATGTACTTTGCCTCTGTCTGTCCTTCCCACACACTCGCTGGTAGATGTGGAGTTGTACACCTGCTCAGCAGCAGCTTGTGTTTTGTAAGTGATGGTCATGATCAGGTGATGGCTTCTGCACCTATTGCAGTCCTCCTCTAGCTGACTGCATGTGGAACAGCTGTGGTGACGTTCCCGTAGCCAATCACATGGAAACACAGTACAATATCTAGGAAAATCATGTTGATGTTTGCCCATGACAGTCGCTGTGAGTGGAACCTGGATCTGGTGTTTGGAAAACAGCATCACAGATGATATCTGGATATTCCTCAAACAATATACATGGTGGAAATAGCCTAAAGACAGGAGAGTGATGTGCCAGACATGACTACAGCATGTAAGTGTTGGATCCACAGATAGGTACAACAAAAGCAGCAATACCAAAACGCTAGCTGCTAAATCCCACAGTCTAAATCAGCTTCAAGATAGTTCAGTAAACCAAAATGAACACTTTTGTTCATAAAACAAAGAGTAGTTTATTGACAAAATTGGTTAAGCGCTTTTGCCCGCTGTGCGAGCTTCTTCAGAACAACAATTAATTAATTAAGAATCCATTAAATAGTAAAATTGGCGCCAAAATTGCGCTGACTAATAAAATGAATGAATACAGATAAAAGCATTGCATACTTTTCTGTGCTAAAATCCAATGTTGCTCAATGATCTAATAAAAGTACAGGTTTAATTGAAATAAAATCATTAATTCCAGGGAAGTTAATGGCATCAGTATAGATTTGCCACCATAGTTCCCTATAAGCTGAATAATTTTTGTGATTGCCTCCTCTAGGGTTTTGCTTAACTATTTCTATGATGGCAAATTTAAAAAAATGATTAATACCTTGTTCAATAATATGCCTGCTGAGAGCATTCCTGGTATCCTTCTTCCTTATACAATATAAGTCGGAATAAATTCTTTGCCTAAATTGTCGTTCTGTCTTTCCTATATAATAAGACTGACAGTACTGACAAACTGCAATGTACACTAACATTGTCAATCTACAGTTACCTTTTGAAAAAGATATCTTAGTACGATTGTTAAGGTCTAAGGTAATGTTACTACTTTCAAGAATAAATGAACATTGATGGCAAGTACCACATTTGGATGTATGGCTCTTATTAGACTGACCGAAACTGGCTTCTCCTTGTAAGATGTTTTTTTAATTTCTACCCATTTTGTAAACAAATTTGGGTTTAAAGCCAAAATTATTTAATATGTCTTGATTTGACGTCAATATTTGCCAATTCTTAATAATAATATTTTCCACAGCATGGCAATAAGGGCCATATTCTACAATAAGAGCTGTATTATAACATTCCAACCTCTTAGTAGATTTCAAATTTTCCTTAATATTATTGTTTATTTCTACTGATGTTATGCAGTTATCAGAACCTGTGGGGTGTATAGAATTTAACCCCAACAAAGGTACATATTTCTTCCCCCATTGATTTGTTACATAAGATGCAATATCTTCTAGGATAATGGTGCTATATCCTCTGTCATAAAAAAGAGACTTAATAAGTGAGATCTCGTCCAACATATCAGAATGGCAGGATGTCATTCTTATAGCTCTTATGCATTGCCCTTTGAAAATATTTCTTTTCATGTTTGTAGGATGGTAACTATTGTAATCTAAATATGAATTAGTAAAGGTAGACTTCCTATACACTGTAGATTTAAAACTCATTGTGTCTAGAGAAATGAATGTATCTAAGTACGGTACACCTGTGCTGTTGTAAACAGAAGTGAATTTTAAAAAGCTACTACTGATGTTCAAATAACTAATAAAGGACTCAAAATGAGAAACATCACCCTTCCATAATATATATATGTCATCTAGAAAGCGTGAGTAGTATAAAATGTACTTATTATGTACACTGTTAAAGACATGGTTCTCCTCCCAATCAAGTATAACTAAATTGGCAAAAAGGGGGGCACATGCCGCCCCCATTGCCACCCCTCTAGTTTGCTTGAAGATCTCCCCTTCATAATAAATGAAGTTATTTTCCAGTACTATACTCATGAGTTCTGTGAACAGGGAGATTTTTTCCCAACTCAGCTGTGTATGTTTCCTCAGACTTCTCAAGAATGCCTCTAACCCTTCATCCATCGGTATACAGCGAAATAAATCTATAACATCAATGGAACTAAATAGTAGGTTTTCTTTATTAATATTGACTGGGTATTTTTTTTAAAAAATCCCAGGAATCTTTTACTTTTACTTTCTTGTACTTTCATTAGATCATTGAGCAACATTGGATTTTAGCACAGAAAAGTATGCAATGCTTTTATCTGTATTCATTCATTTTATTAGTCAGCGCAATTTTGGCGCCAATTTTACTATTTAATGGATTCTTAATTAATTAATTGTTGTTCTGAAGAAGCTCACACAGCGAGCGAAAGCGCTTAACCAATTTTGTCAATAAACTACTCTTTGTTTTATGAACAGAAGTGTTCATTTTGGTTTACTGAACTATCTTGAAGCTGATTTAGACTGTGGGATTTAGCAGCTAGCGTTTTGGTATTGCTGCTTTTGTTGTACCTAGCATGTAAGTATTGCTATGCTTCATTGAGACTACTGCCAGTTTAACAAGTTGTGTGTGGTAATGGCTATACTGCATGTTTTAAAACTAACAAGACAGTGCTCTGTTTGTGAGGGAACCTCCATCTGTAGGGCCATCTGTGGACTGGTCAGTGTGTGGAATCATTTGTTTCTTGTGTTACTCACTGAACACACATCTGTGAACTGCAGAAGCATAGTGTAAGGATTGCAGTCAGTACAAGGTGATAGGGATGAGAGTTACTGCCATCGCATCCCTGATTGGACATATGTCACATGAAACAGTGGTATGACAGTCAATGTCTGAGGTTCTCACAGTGACATGCCAATAAGGGGCCACTGTTCATAGCTGCAGTCACAAATCGTCTACACTTTGTACAGATGTCATGCAGTATATATGCATGTGTTGTGCTCCCTCTGCAAATGTATGCCATCTGTTGTGTTGGGTTGATGGTCATATCTGTGCATGCTGTTATAAGTAATCCTCAATGCTTTTGGCTATTACTAAGCCATATCTGTGTTAAAACTGCAACACCATAGGCTGTATGGGATTGGAGGTCCCGGCGGAACCTCCTGTCCCGCTTCAGCTGGCCATGGCACCGGGCACCAGCACATCTGGGGCCCAGTCTTGGACCTCCACCTCTGTTGGCTCTGCACCACCTTCTGGTGGAACCGCCACCGAGGATGGGGCTTGACCTCACTGGGAGCAGGTCCAGACAGGAACTTGTCTGCTGTTGTACAGTCTCAGATGTGGTGCGTAGGGGGCTCAATAAGGGGTTTTGAGGCCAGCTACGCCAGCTCAAGGGCAGAGTGTCACATTTAGAAAGTGAGCCTGCCCCTCCTAGACAGCCCCAGCACAGCCAGCTTTGCGGCTGTTTTGGTGCAGTGATGGCTGCCCATGGATGGGGACCTCTGTCCCACTGTTCCCATCTGGGGGCTAATGGGCTTGTGACTGTCAAACACCCCTCCCCGTCCAAGGTGTATCCCCCCACATGTGTCATATACCGACCCTGTATGCTGCCTTGTCTGTCATCCTACCCAACCTATCCTCCATGAGCATACCTACCCTCCTTCCCCCACATCCCACTCTCAACCTATGGAAACAACAGGCCAATCTGTTCCTTGAACAACATCTGCCCCATACTACATAGCTGTCCATTTCACACACATGTCCACTGGACACATGTAACCTTTTTAATTTGCATCACAACATACTCCAGTTGCCCTCACCCCTGTCACTCAGGTACATGATCCTGGTATGCACATGACTCCTAAATGTTGCAAGTACATGTGACGCAGATGACCCCATTGTACACACAACACTACCGGTCCCTCTATGGTTACCCCATTTACCTTTTTCATGATGATGATGATGTCGCACACAGCACCTTGCAAGAGTACTGTTCTCACATAATGATTGGACAGGAACTGTTGTGTTAACTCATTACAGCTGAGTGACATCTCCAGGTGTTTCTGCAGTTACCTCCTACTGCTCCTCTAGGCGTCAAATATTGCCTCTTCATGTTTGCAATAAAAATTCCAAAACTGTGCTACATACAAGGTATCAGCATATTTTATCTTGAAGCATACATGATGGCAAACACAACTGTATTGGTATATGACCTCTGACAATTAGTATTTGTTAGAACGGTAAGGTGATAGCTTCATTTTTAAAGGCTGAAGCCACGCCCACTGGGGGTTAAAAGTACACACTCAAAAGAGCTGTAGTGGAGGGAATGAGTTAATGTAAATAAAATGCACAGAGTGTTGCATTTGGCCAATGTACAAATGTTTGCATGTATTAATGACACATACCTGTCTGAGGGAGTCTTGATATTAAATAGCCTTATAAGACTATCTGCAAATATATAGAGCTGAGTATATTTTTCTGTATTATTCTGTATTATAGAGCTAAATTGTTGCTTAGATATCTGTTGTCTTACTGTTCTGCAAATATACAGAGATCAGTATATATTTTTTGGTTTTAAAATTTGCACTGTGATTCCTCACATCTCTGTTGAAACTGTCTTCCCCACCCCCCTCATTTTCTGCCTTGTCTTCAGCTGATATAACTGTTTTTTATAGCTTGTGTGTTGCTTAACTCAAAGTTCCCTTAATTTGACCTGTTAATAACAGCCTGCATTTAAATTGGAACCTGTGTACTGAGAGACAGCCTTACAAGACTATCTGCAAATATATAGAGCTGAGTATATTTTTCTGTATTATTCTGTATTATAGAGCTAAATTGTTGCTTAGATATCTGTTGTCTTACTGTTCTGCAAATATACAGAGATCAGTATATATTTTTGGTTTTAAAATTTGCACTGTGATTCCTCACATCTCTGTTGAAACTGTCTTCCCCACCCCCCTCATTTTCTGCCTTGTCTTCAGCTGATATAACTGTTTTTATAGCTTGTGTGTTGCTTAAATCAAAGTTCCCTTAATTTAACCTGTTAATAACAGCCTGCATTTAAATTGGAACCTGTGTACTGAGAGACAGCCTTACAAGACTATCTGCAAATATATAGAGCTGAGTATATTTTTCTGTATTATTCTGTATTATAGAGCTAAATTGTTGCTTAGATATCTGTTGTCTTATTGTTCTGCAATTATACAGCTATCAGTATATATATTTTTTGGTTTTAAAATTTGCACTGTGATTCCTCACATCTCTGTTGAAACTGTCTTCCCCCACCCCCATTTTCTGCCTTGTCTTCAGCTGATATAACTGTTTTTATAGCTTGTGTGTTGCTTAACTCAAAATTCCCTTAATTTGACCTGTTAATAACAGCCTGCATTTAAATTGGAACCTGTGTACTGAGAGACAGCCTTACAAGACTATCTGCAAATATATAGAGCTGAGTATATTTTTCTGTATTATTCTGTATTATAGAGCTAAATTGTTGCTTAGATATCTGTTGTCTTACTGTTCTGCAAATATACAGAGATCAGTATATATTTTTTGGTTTTAAAATTTGCACTGTGATTCCTCACATCTCTGTTGAAACTGTCCCCCCCCCCTCATTTTCTGCCTTGTCTTCAGCTGATATAACTGTTTTTTATAGCTTGTGTGTTGCTTAACTCAAAGTTCCCTTAATTTGACCTGTTAATAACAGCCTGCATTTAAATTGGAACCTGTGTACTGAGAGACAGCCTTACAAGACTATCTGCAAATATATAGAGCTGAGTATATTTTTCTGTATTATTCTGTATTATAGAGCTAAATTGTTGCTTAGATATCTGTTGTCTTACTGTTCTGCAAATATACAGAGATCAGTATATATTTTTTGGTTTTAAAATTTGCACTGTGATTCCTCACATCTCTGTTGAAACTGTCTTCCCCACCCCCTCATTTTCTGCCTTGTCTTCAGCTGATATAACTGTTTTTATAGCTTGTGTGTTGCTTAACTCAAAGTTCCCTTAATTTGACCTGTTAATAACAGCCTGCATTTAAATTGGAACCTGTGTACTGAGAGACAGCCTTACAAGACTATCTGCAAATATATAGAGCTGAGTATATTTTTCTGTATTATTCTGTATTATAGAGCTAAATTGTTGCTTAGATATCTGTTGTCTTACTGTTCTGCAAATATACAGAGATCAGTATATATTTTTTTGGTTTTAAAATTTGCACTGTGATTCCTCACATCTCTGTTGAAACTGTCTTCCCCACCCCCTCATTTTCTGCCTTGTCTTCAGCTGATATAACTGTTTTTATAGCTTGTGTGTTGCTTAACTCAAAGTTCCCTTAATTTGACCTGTTAATAACAGCCTGCATTTAAATTGGAACCTGTGTACTGAGAGACAGCCTTACAAGACTATCTGCAAATATATAGAGCTGAGTATATTTTTCTGTATTATTCTGTATTATAGAGCTAAATTGTTGCTTAGATATCTGTTGTCTTACTGTTCTGCAAATATACAGAGATCAGTATATTTTTTTTGGTTTAAAATTTGCACTGCGATTCCTCACATCTCTTTTGAAACTGTCCCCCCCTATTTTCTGCCTTGTCTTCAGCTGATATAACTGTTTTTATAGCTTGTGTGTTGCTTAACTCAAAGTTCCCTTAATTTGACCTGTTAATAACAGCCTGCATTTAAATTGGAACCTGTGTACTGAGAGACAGCCTTACAAGACTATCTGCAAATATATAGAGCTGAGTATATTTTTCTGTATTATTCTGTATTATAGAGCTAAATTGTTGCTTAGATATCTGTTGTCTTACTGTTCTGCAAATATACAGAGATCAGTATATATTTTTTGGTTTTAAAATTTGCACTGTGATTCCTCACATCTCTGTTGAAACTGTCTTCCCAACCCCCCCTCATTTTCTGCCTTGTCTTCAGCTGATATAACTGTTTTTATAGCTTGTGTGTTGCTTAACTCAAAGTTCCCTTAATTTGACCTGTTAATAACAGCCTGCATTTAAATTGGAACCTGTGTACTGAGAGACAGCCTTACAAGACTATCTGCAAATATATAGAGCTGAGTATATTTTTCTGTATTATTCTGTATTATAGAGCTAAATTGTTGCTTAGATATCTGTTGTCTTACTGTTCTGCAAATATACAGAGATCAGTATATATTTTTGGTTTTAAAATTTGCACTGTGATTCCTCACATCTCTGTTGAAACTGTCTTAACTTCACCCCTCATTTTCTGCCTTGTCTTCAGCTGATATAACTGTTTTTATAGCTTGTGTGTTGCTTAACTCAAAGTTCCCTTAATTTGACCTGTTAATAACAGCCTGCATTTAAATTGGAACCTGTGTACTGAGAGACAGCCTTACAAGACTATCTGCAAATATATAGAGCTGAGTATATTTTTCTGTATTATTCTGTATTATAGAGCTAAATTGTTGCTTAGATATCTGTTGTCTTACTGTTCTGCAAATATACAGAGATCAGTATATATTTTTTTGGTTTTAAAATTTGCACTGTGATTCCTCACATCTCTGTTGAAACTGTCTTCCCCACCCCCCTCATTTTCTGCCTTGTCTTCAGCTGATATAACTGGTTTTTATAGCTTGTGTGTTGCTTAACTCAAAGTTCCTTAATTTGACCTGTTAATAACAGCCTGCATTTAAATTGGAACCTGTGTACTGAGAGACAGCCTTACAAGACTATCTGCAAATATATAGAGCTGAGTATATTTTTCTGTATTATTCTGTATTATAGAGCTAAATTGTTGCTTAGATATCTGTTGTCTTACTGTTCTGCAAATATACAGAGATCAGTATATATATTTTTGGTTTTAAAATTTGCACTGTGATTCCTCACATCTCTGTTGAAACTGTCTTCACTACCCCCCTCATTTTCTGCCTTGTCTTCAGCTGATATAACTGTTTTTATAGCTTGTGTGTTGCTTAACTCAAAGTTCCCTTAATTTGACCTGTTAATAACAGCCTGCATTTAAATTGGAACCTGTGTACTGAGAGACAGCCTTACAAGACTATCTGCAAATATATAGAGCTGAGTATATTTTTCTGTATTATTCTGTATTATAGAGCTAAATTGTTGCTTAGATATCTGTTGTCTTACTGTTCTGCAAATATACAGAGATCAGTATATTTTTTTGGTTTTAAAATTTGCACTGTGATTCCTCACATCTCTGTTGAAACTGTCTTCCCCACCCCTCATTTTCTGCCTTGTCTTCAGCTGATATAACTGGTTTTTATAGCTTGTGTGTTGCTTAACTCAAAGTTCCCTTAATTTGACCTGTTAATAACAGCCTGCATTTAAATTGGAACCTGTGTACTGAGAGACAGCCTTACAAGACTATCTGCAAATATATAGAGCTGAGTATATTTTTCTGTATTATTCTGTATTATAGAGCTAAATTGTTGCTTAGATATCTGTTGTCTTACTGTTCTGCAAATATACAGAGATCAGTATATATTTTTTGTTTTAAAATTTGCACTGTGATTCCTCACATCTCTGTTGAAACTGTCTTCCCACCCCCCCTCATTTTCTGCCTTGTCTTCAGCTGATATAACTGTTTTTATAGCTTGTGTGTTGCTTAACTCAAAGTTCCCTTAATTTGACCTGTTAATAACAGCCTGCATTTAAATTGGAACCTGTGTACTGAGAGACAGCCTTACAAGACTATCTGCAAATATATAGAGCTGAGTATATTTTTCTGTATTATTCTGTATTATAGAGCTAAATTGTTGCTTAGATATCTGTTGTCTTACTGTTCTGCAAATATACAGAGATCAGTATATATTTTTTGTTTTAAATATTGCACTGTGATTCCTCACATCTCTGTTGAAACTGTCTTCCCCACCCCCTCATTTTCTGCCTTGTCTTCAGCTGATATAACTGTTTTTATAGCTTGTGTGTTGCTTAACTCAAAGTTCCCTTAATTTGACCTGTTAATAACAGCCTGCATTTAAATTGGAACCTGTGTACTGAGAGACAGCCTTACAAGACTATCTGCAAATATATAGAGCTGAGTATATTTTTCTGTATTATTCTGTATTATAGAGCTAAATTGTTGCTTAGATATCTGTTGTCTTACTGTTCTGCAAATATACAGAGATCAGTATATATTTTTTGGTTTTAAAATTTGCACTGTGATTCCTCACATCTCTGTTGAAACTGTCTTCCCAACCCCCCCTCATTTTCTGCCTTGTCTTCAGCTGATATAACTGTTTTTATAGCTTGTGTGTTGCTTAACTCAAAGTTCCCTTAATTTGACCTGTTAATAACAGCCTGCATTTAAATTGGAACCTGTGTACTGAGAGACAGCCTTACAAGACTATCTGCAAATATATAGAGCTGAGTATATTTTTCTGTATTATTCTGTATTATAGAGCTAAATTGTTGCTTAGATATCTGTTGTCTTACTGTTCTGCAAATATACAGAGATCAGTATATATTTTTTGGTTTTAAAATTTGCACTGTGATTCCTCACATCTCTGTTGAAACTGTCTTCCCCACCCTCATTTTCTGCCTTGTCTTCAGCTGATATAACTGTTTTTATAGCTTGTGTGTTGCTTAACTCAAAGTTCCCTTAATTTGACCTGTTAATAACAGCCTGCATTTAAATTGGAACCTGTGTACTGAGAGACAGCCTTACAAGACTATCTGCAAATATATAGAGCTGAGTATATTTTTCTGTATTATTCTGTATTATAGAGCTAAATTGTTGCTTAGATATCTGTTGTCTTACTGTTCTGCAAATATACAGAGATCAGTATATATTTTTTGGTTTTAAAATTTGCACTGTGATTCCTCACATCTCTGTTGAAACTGTCTTCCCCACCCCCCTCATTTTCTGCCTTGTCTTCAGCTGATATAACTGTTTTTATAGCTTGTGTGTTGCTTAACTCAAAGTTCCCTTAATTTGACCTGTTAATAACAGCCTGCATTTAAATTGGAACCTGTGTACTGAGAGACAGCCTTACAAGACTATCTGCAAATATATAGAGCTGAGTATATTTTTCTGTATTATTCTGTATTATAGAGCTAAATTGTTGCTTAGATATCTGTTGTCTTACTGTTCTGCAAATATACAGAGATCAGTATATATTTTTTTGGTTTTAAAATTTGCACTGTGATTCCTCACATCTCTGTTGAAACTGTCTTCACTACCCCCCTCATTTTCTGCCTTGTCGTCAGCTGATATAACTGTTTTTATAGCTTGTGTGTTGCTTAACTCAAAGTTCCCTTAATTTGACCTGTTAATAACAGCCTGCATTTAAATTGGAACCTGTGTACTGAGAGACAGCCTTACAAGACTATCTGCAAATATATAGAGCTGAGTATATTTTTCTGTATTATTCTGTATTATAGAGCTAAATTGTTGCTTAGATATCTGTTGTCTTACTGTTCTGCAAATATACAGAGATCAGTATATATATTTTTGGTTTTAAAATTTGCACTGTGATTCCTCACATCTCTGTTGAAACTGTCTTCCCCACCCCACCCCATTTTCTGCCTTGTCTTCAGCTGATATAACTGGTTTTTATAGCTTGTGTGTTGCTTAACTCAAAGTTCCCTTAATTTGACCTGTTAATAACAGCCTGCATTTAAATTGGAACCTGTGTACTGAGAGACAGCCTTACAAGACTATCTGCAAATATATAGAGCTGAGTATATTTTTCTGTATTATTCTGTATTATAGAGCTAAATTGTTGCTTAGATATCTGTTGTCTTACTGTTCTGCAAATATACAGAGATCAGTATATATTTTTTGGTTTTAAAATTTGCACTGTGATTCCTCACATCTCTGTTGAAACTGTCTTCCCCACCCCTCATTTTCTGCCTTGTCGTCAGCTGATATAACTGTTTTTATAGCTTGTGTGTTGCTTAACTCAAAGTTCCCTTAATTTGACCTGTTAATAACAGCCTGCATTTAAATTGGAACCTGTGTACTGAGAGACAGCCTTACAAGATAGCTTGTTTTTTTTGTTTTGCTTTTTTAAATTTT
>NC_056733.1:1827709166-1827717838 GCF_019279795.1 Protopterus annectens | reverse complement strand
GACAGCCTTACAAACTCTGCAAATATATAGAGTTTAAAAGATATTTTGTTGTTTTTTTTACTGTTCTGCAAATATACAGAGATCAGTATATTTTTTTTGGTTTTAAAATTTGCACTGTGATTCCTCACATCTCGGTTGAAACTGTCTTCCCCACCCCACCCTCATTTTCTGTCTTGTCTTCAACTGATATAACTGGTTTTTATAGCTTGTGTGTTGCTTAACCCAAAGTTCCCTTAATCTGACCTGTTAATAACAGCCTGCATTTAAATTGGAACCTGTGTACTTAGAGACAGCCTACAAGACTATCTGCAAATATATAGAGCTGAGTATATTTTTCTGTATTATTCTGTATTATAGCGCTAAATTGTTGCTTAGATATATGTTGTCTTACTGTTCTGCAAATATATAGAGATCAGTATATATTTTTTTTGGTTTTAAAATTTGCACTGTGATTCCTCACATCTCTGTTGAAACTGTCTTCCCCACCCCCCTCCTCATTTTCTGCCTTGTCTTCAGCTGATATAACTGGTTTTTATAGCTTGTGTGTTGCTTAACTCAAAATTCCCTTAATTTGACCTGTTAATAACAGCTTGCATTTAAATTGGAACCTGTGTACTGAGAGACAGCTTTACAAGACAATCTGCAAATATATAGAGCTGATTATATTTTTCTGTATTATTCTGTATTATAGAACTAAATTGTTGCTTAGATATCTGTTGTCTTACTGTTCTGCAAATATACAGAGATCAACATATATTTTTTTGGTTTTAAAATTTGCACTGTGATTCTTCACATCTCTGTTGAAACTGTCTTCCCCAACCCCCGTCATTTTCTGCCTTGTCTTCAGCAGATTTAACTGGTTTTTATAGCTTGTGTGTTGCTTAACTCAAAGTTCCCTTAATTTAACCTGTTAATAACAGCGTGCATTTAAATTGGAACCTGTGTACTGAAAGACAGCCTACAAGAGTATTTGCAAATATTAACAGCTGAGTATATTTTTCTGTATTATTCTGTATTATAGTGCTAAATTGTTGCTTAGATATATGTTGTCTTACTGTTCTGCAAATATATAGAGATCAGTATATATATTTCTTTGTTTTTTTAAAATTTGCACTGTGATTCCTCACATCTCTTTTGAAACTGTCTTCCCCAACCCCTCCTCATTTTCTGCCTTGTCTTCAGCTGATATAACTGGTTTTTATAGCTTGTGTGTTGCTTAACTCAAAGTTCCCTTAATTTGACCTGTTAATAACAGCCTGCATTTTAACTGGAACCTGTGTACTGAGAGACAGCCTTACAAGACTATCTGCAAATATAAAGAGCTGAGTATATTTTTCTGTATTATTCTGTATTATAGAGCTAAATTGTTGCTTAGATATCTGTTGTCTTACTGTTCAGCAAATATACAGAGATCAGTATATATTTTTTTGGTTTTAAAATTTGCACTGTGATTCCTTACATCTCTGTTGAAACTTTCTTCCCCACCCCACCCCCACCCTCATTTTCTGCCTTGTCTTCAGCTGATATAACTGTTTTTATAGCTTGTGTGTTGCTTAACTCAAAGTTCCTTTAATTTGACCTGTTAATAACAGCCTGCATTTGAATTGGAACCTGTGTACTGAGAGACAGCCTTACAAGACTATCTGCAAATATAAAGAGCTGAGTATATTTTTCTGTATTATTCTTTATTATAGAGCTAAATTGTTGCTTAGATAACTGTTGTCGTACTGTTCTGCAAATATACGGAGATCAGTATATATTTTTTTGGTTTTAAAATTTGCACTGTGATTCCTCACATCTCTGCTGAAACTGTCTTCCCCACCCTGTTCTTGGTTGTAGTTTAAATTTGGTGGCTTTTGCAGTGCCCGCCCCACTGTAGATTTGATCTAGGACACTCCCCCAGTCCCATCTCTTTACCGCATTCTACCTAATAAATCCTTTCTGCACTTGCTTTTAGTCCTTTTTAATTTAATTACATTTTTTCAAACTGTGTGTGGACTAATATTGCTACATACTCAAGTGTGCCAGCTTGCACTCCATGTGAATTGTTTTTTACTACTGTTTTTTTGCTAATTTTCTGAAAGAAAATTGTAAGCCTGTTTCCTACCTTTCCTGTAATTAGTGTTCCAGATACAGATCTGCTGTATCCAAGACTGTTTGTAAGCTTCTGAGCCCACCAAGCCTTTCTGTGTTGGAGGGAAGCCTTCTAGCTTATCAGTGGGAGTAGTAAGCATTAGGTAACCTGTCTACCACATAGGGAGTGGTTCTGGTCTAGAATTTGTAATTATTGGCCGTTTGGGTGGTTATCCATCTCTCTCAACTTTCTAATTTGAAGGCCTGCATTTGCACTTGTTCATGTCCTGTAACTCCTGAGCCCATCTCATTTGCTCACTCAAAAAAAAAATGTATCTGCTTTTACTGCATTTGTGTTTCTTCCTACTTTATTTTGCTTTTGAGTCATCTTAAAAGTACTCAGTTTTATTTATTACTGCTTGGTGTAACTCATTCTAAGCCTTTTAGTTTAAGCACTTGGGCTTCAGACCAGTTGTTTTACATTAAGAAGGTTTGTGGTCTGCACTGTAGTGGCAGAACAGGTAGCTTACATTCTTCTAAGTTGGAAACTGCTGATTGAGGGCTCAGTGTTTGTTATTCTAAAAGTGTATTAATTCTGGTTTAAGCACTTGGGCTTCAGGCCAGTTATTTTACATTAAGAGGGCTCGTGGTTTGCACTCTTGTGGGAGGAGAGGCTGGACTCTGCCCTTCTGAGCTGGGAATTTCTGGTTAAAGGCTTATAGTGCCTGCAAATTTGAACTGCTTTTTACTGAAATTGGTACACCTTGTTTGCTGTTGGATAGACTAGATCCAGGCCGGCTGAATCTAGCTTTGTTTGTATAACTTGAGCACTAATCCAGGCATTCTTTAAAGTATTCAATTGTATTTATTACTGCTTGGTAGTAACTTGATTAAAGTGTAGCTATCATTCTAAGTCTTTTGGATTAAGCACTTGGGCTTCAGACCAGTTGTTTTACATTAGGAAGGTTTGTGGCCTGCACTGTGGTGGCAGGACAAGTAGCTTACATCCTTCTAAGTTGGGAACTGCTGATTGAGGGCTCAGTGTCTGTTATTCTAAAAGTGCATTAGTTCTGGTTTAAGCACTTGGGCTTCAGGCCAGTTATTTTACATTAAGAAGGTTCGTGGTCTGCACTCTTGTGGGAGGAGAGGGTGGACTCTGCGCTTCTGAGCTGGGAATTTCTGGTTAAAGGCTTATAGTGCCTGCATATTTGAACTGTTTCTTACTGAAATTGGTACACTTTGCTGTAGCATAGACTAGATCCAGGCCTGCTGAATCTAGCTTTGTTTGTATGCTTGTTGTTTGTTTGCTTGTTATTTCCCTGAAATGCTAATTCCACGTAAAATGCAGCTTTTCAGCGCTTCTGTGGATCCCTAGTGATATCTGCATTGCGTACTGTATTTATTTCCTTGTTTCACTTGAAAGAAAGTTACTGTTTGTCATTTTTGCATTTAAGTTACCTGTAACACATTGCATTTAAGTTACCTGGCACTTGCTCACTAAAGCAATTATATAAGTCAGCACTAAAAATTAAAAGCACTACACCCTCACAAACTCCCCTTGAGTACCTTGTTCCCCATTGGCCCTTTTTTTCAATTATAAAGGAATTCCCAATACTACTCTAGCATGTCCTAAGGTCAGTTGTCAAACTCCTCTTTGGTCCAGCTGGTGAATCTGGGAATCTTGAGGCAATATTACAACTGCCTCATGTACACAGACAACTCTCTCCTCCTCCCAACAAATTCCAACACATGTAAGAGATGCAACCATATAGCCAAACTGGAGGCTAAGCTCTCTCAACTCAGTACTGGCGTAACCAGTCAGGAGGAGAAGGAAACCACACTCACTACAATTCCAGTCTCACATAAACCTACCACAACAGCAAACCAAACACATAAACACACAAAAACATACTCGGAGGCTCTAAATAAAAATCTGTCTAAGCAGCAGAGACCTCCAAAGCAGACACTCAAGCAACCGCTACCCCAAAACAAAACACGTGCAACACATAGCTCACAAAGCCAGTGTGCTGAACAGTCACAGCCCTTAAGGCTAAACAACACACCTGATATACACTTGTAATAGGTGACTCTATCGTCAGGCACACTGACGTCCCGCTCACCAGGCTGAACAAGGAGAAGGTCATGGTGAGCTGCCTGTCAAGCACTAGGATCCGCCACATAACACAAGCACTCAGGTCACTCCAAGACAAGTACAAATATGACTCAGTCATTGTCCATGCTGGTGTGAATGACCTAAGACGTACCTCCCTGGACTACATGAAAAGAGACATAGAGGAGCTCTATGAGCACGTAGCCCAGGCCGGTATGACCCTGACCTTGAGTAGCATCTTACCCTCACCAAGAATGATGCCACAATATGAAGACAAGATGATCAATTTCAACAATTGGCTTAAGTATTGGTGTCATTCAAAGGGGATCCAATGCCTGTCAGCCTGGGATGACATGCTCAACAAGCCACGATGCTTCGCTAGGGACAGCTTGCACCTGTCACCCCTGGGCTTTTGGATATTGGCAAAGGCTCTTCCTACCCCCATAGTGCCTTTTTTTAGGCAAGGCTCAAAAGACAAACCCACCTCCATAGGTATCACAAGGCATAAGAAACTAAGAGTAATGCTTCTCAACGCCAGAAGTCTAAACATCAAGATGCACGCACTCAAAACTCTCCTTAGCATGGAGAACATCGATATCTGTGCAGTAACAGAAACCTGGTTCAAGGCTCCCGAGAGCACCCCAGCACTACCAGGTTATACCTCATACCATGCTTTCCGGCCCCAAAACTTGGACCGAACCACAAAAGGAGGGGGAGTATCAATATTCGTCAAAGATACCCACACCTCCAGGTTGGTGGCACAGCACGAAGCATCAGAGACTATCCATGTGCAACTAACAGTGGGTAAAACTGCCTTCCAGTTTATAGCCTGCTAAAGACCACCCTTCCAAACCCAGGAACCCCACTCGGCCTTCCTGAGAACACTGGAAAATATGAAGGTCTCTCCAAACACCATTATATTGGGTGACTTCAACTACCCAAACATAGACTGGGAGCATTACTCTAGCTCCAACACCCTAGCCCAAAGGTTCCTAGAATTTATAAACTCAAATGCTATGGAACAACTTGTTACCACTCCCACAAGAGGGGAAAACATACTGGACCTGATCATCACCAACATGGGGACTCTATGCTCCAGACCAGAAGTGTATCCCTCACTGGTAAGATCAGACCATAAACTAATCTCACTGGATATTCACATCCCGACCCCACCCCCTGCCCAGAAAACCACAGTGAAAAACTTCTCTAAAGCAAATTCCCCACTCCTCAGAACTGACGTGGAACCCTCCACAGCCGCCGAGCCTGTGGAAAATATGGCCCAGACCGCAGAATCCTTTATAAACGCATTCTATGAACACCTTCAGGAATGCATGGATCATGCATTCCCAAATAAAACCAAGACTCAATCCTCCAAATGCAGACGTCCTGTCTGGTGGACCCCAGCCATAAACAAACTATACAATAGAAGGAGGAAGCTACTACATGATAGAGCAAAATCCCAAAAAGGGAAGGCATCTCTGATCAGTATTAGCAAAAAACTATGGGCACTCATAAAATTGTCTAAGGCCAGCTTCGAGAGAAAAATTGCACAGGACACTAAGGATAATCACAAGGCTTTCTTTAGGTATGTTAGGAACCTGGGTGGGAATTCCCAGATATGCTCAGAATTAGTCCAAAATGACAAAAAATACACCGACCCCACAGACATTGCCAACATCCTAGCTGACAGGTACAGCACAAACATCTCCCCCCCCCACCAAAAGGGCAAATATCTATCCCAGCAGAGTGCTGCCCCCTGACATCTCAGATGCTCAGGTAAGAGCCGCCCTCTCCAAAGCAAAAAAAACAGCATCAATGGGACCAGACGGTGTCCCGGGCTGCGTCTTACATGAACTCCAAGAAGAGCTAAACCCAAACATAAAACTACTGTTCAATCTCAGCCTTACTACAGGATATGTACCCAAAGAGTGGCGTACAGCAACAGTGGTCCCTCTCCACAAAGGTGGTGCCTCAACGGATCCTGGAAACTATCGCCCCGTAAGCCTGACTAGCTTGGTCTGCAAAGCTATGGAAAGGATCATCGTGGACCTCATAAATAAAGATATTGGGGACCAACAGACACTGGATCCTACCCAGTTCAGCTTTGTTAAGGGCAGATCCTGCCTCTTAAACCTGGTCAATTTCTTTGAAACAGTCACCAAGGCCACTGACAAGGGGAAGGTGATCTACACAGCCTACCTGGACCTCGCAAAAGCCTTTGATACAATACCCCACTCGGGCATTATAGATAAGCTCACCAGCTTAAATATAAACCCCTATGTCACTAGATGGGTTGCAAACTGGCTCAAGGACAGAACCCACATGGTTAGAATTGCTGCAGCCATGTCAGACTCCAAACCAATTACAAGTGGCGTCCCACAAGGTTCAGTCCTGGGACCTCTCTTGTTCGTTATATATTTCTCGGAGGTACAAGCCAACAAGGAAGGACTGCGGCTGACCAAGTTCGCAGATGACTGCAAACTGGGTGCCATAATCGACTCTCCAGCCGACACAAGCATCTTCCAAAAGGGCCTCATAGAAACAGACAACTGGTGCCAGAGCCATGGCCTCAAGCTAAACACCAAAAAGTGTATAGTCATCCCCTTTGGCAAAAACAAAGTGCCCACAAATTACCACATAGGTGGTAATCCATTAAGTACAGAAGAAGTAATTAGGGACCTGGGGACCCAAGTTGATAGCAATCTCTCATTTGACAACCACGTGGCCAAAGTGGCTAGAAAAACATTTTATATCGCCTACCTAATCATGAAGGGATTCACATCTAGATCAGGGGAGGTCATCGTGCCTCTTTACTCATCCCTCATCGGGCCCATAATTGAGTACAATGCCCCTTTAGGGATGTACCTTACCAGACACCTGCAGCAACTGGAAAGACCCCAAAAGTACCTCACCAAGAGGATCAAAGGGCTCAAACAGATGCTATATGCTACCCGGTTAAAGAAACTCCAGCTCTACTCAGTGGCATACCGCCTGCTCAGAGGCGATCTGTGCCTGACGTATAAAGCCATGTCCAACCCGGAATTAATGGACATGCTGCACCTCAGAAAATCCAAATCCCATCGAGCTACATGCTTGAGAGACTTGAACCTCAGCACTGAAATAAATAGGACATGCTGGAGGGACAGATTCATAACCCAGAGGCTCCCTTCACTCTGGAATAAAATCCCAGTCCAGGTTAGGCAGAGTCCCTCATTGACTCTCTTCAAGAGGAATCTTGATGAGTGGATGGGAGATCGTAGGTTTACCCCGGGTATCACTTATGTGTCACTGTTAGACAGAGGCACAGTATACTAACCTCGAACAATGGCATAGCAAAATTAATTTACAATGGGTGGCGAAAGCCAAACACACTCTGGCTAGGCTTATACATGCCCTAGGGCAGATGGCCTAGTATGAACCTATGAACCTATAGGAAAACACGACTACATAATACAGGCGTTGCTGGTGTTTCCCTTTTCATTCCTTTTTAATACTTTGTTGTCACATGGGATGTTCTTGATATATCTGTATATAAGTATGTATCTATATCTGGGCATAAACACACACACATACATCTACATAATGGAATACATTTCCTATACTGTTGAATGACTGTGCTGGATGATATGTTTGTGATAACATCCGATATCTGTATATCTGCCATGGCTTAGTGGTAAATCACATTGGCTGTGGTGTGCAGGGTCCCAGTTTAGAGCCTTGCAGAGGCCATTTATTTTGTTGCTGGGCAGAACAAGGCCATTGGATACGGAGTGATTAAGGCACTTTAAAGCAGTTGTGAGCGGGTGTGCGTGGATTTGCATGGAGATAAGCAATGCTAACCTCCAGTTACAGTTTCTTACACTCTGTTAGCCTCTACATTGCTTCACTAGTGTGATACTCACATACCGGCAGCCAAACAGGCTTACACCCGCATGCTCCTGCACTTGCAAATCCACTGAATTTGGTGTTTGCATCTGACACACACACCCCAGGTGGGAGTGAGGACTATGATATTACCTTGTGAAGCCTATTACATTGGATTGCATGCCTACAGTATCGGGTATGGCTGCCCATTAGGCGTAAGCATGCCGTTCGACTGAATGGAATCCGCGGCCTGCTCAGAGTGTCGGGACACATGTCGTATGTTGTGTCGACCCATGGGTTATCAGGCTTGCACAATCTATTGGTGCATGTACGTATACAGCCTGGTTTCATGAATCATTACAGGGACTGACTCCGATGATCAGTAATTTTTAGGGTGAACCACAAGGGACAGTGATGTCTTTGTTTCAAGATTAGACCTGGCAAGTCTCTCTTACTGGTAGTATCCTGCTGGTGGTCTGGGAAGCAGTGGTGTGTTTACTTTTATTGTGTGTCTGTATGTCTCACTGGCCTAGGTGGGGGGGGGGTTGATGCTACGTGTTACACGTTTGTTGATTGGACCCCTCTCCCCCATATGCACGGCCTGTGAACATATGTAATTCGTAAC